>NC_133122.1:1434908-1437408 GCF_033568475.1 Henckelia pumila
CCTCCTCCCCCTTTAGTATACTTAGGAGAAAAAACCCATGTTCCGACCACACGCGCACGCTGCCGTGCCCGACGTACCCAAGTGTCAAGTGCCGCATTGCGCATGCGCACGTTTCATTTGCCTAATATCCGAACGTTTTGCTTCACCCATGTTCCGACTACACGCTCACGCCGCCGTGCCCGACGTGCCCAAGTGCCAAGTGCCGCATTGCGCATGCGCACGTGCACGCGCACGTTTCATTGGCCTAATATCCGGACGTTTTGCTTCTCCCATGTTTCGACCGCACGTGCACGCCGCTGTGCCCGACGTGCCCAAGTGCCAAGTGCCGCATTGCGCATGCGCACACGCACGCATACATTTCATTTGCCTAATATCCGGACTTTTTGCTTCTCCCATGTTCCGACCACACGCGCACGCTGCCGTGCCCGACGTGCCCAAGTGCCAAGTGCCGCATTGCGCACGCGCACGCGCACGTTTCATTTGCCTAATATCCGGACGTTTTTCTTCTCCCATGTTCCGACCATACGCGCACGTCGCCGTGCCCGACGTGCCCAAGTTCCAAGAGCCGCATTGCGCATGCGCACGCGCACGCGCACGTTTCATTTGCCTAATATCCGGATGTTTTGCTTCTCCCATGTTCCGACCGCACGTGCACGCCGCCATGCCCAAGTGCCAAGTGCCGCATTGCGCAATGGCACGTGCACGCGCATATTTCATTTGCCTAATATCCGGACATTTTGCTTCTCCCATGTTCCGACCACACGCGCACACCGCCGTGCCCAAGTGCCAAGTGCCGCATTGCGCATGCGCACGCATACGTTTTATTTGCCTAATATCAGGTCACTCACACGTTTTGTTTATCCCATGTTCCGACAACACACCCTCACGCGTCATTTCACTAATATCCGGTCGCCGACAGAAAATGGGCCGGAGGCGGCGGCCATTGGGTTGGGTTGGCATGAGGTTGGCCGAGCATGGGGGGCAATGACATGCATTGCCTCAACACCTCAACCAACCCCACGGTCAAACACCCTCCTCCCCCTATAGTATACTTAGGAAAAAAAACCCAAGTCTCAGGAAAAGTGGGTTTTTAGGCCGAGGAATCATAATAAAATTTTTCTTTTTTTAAATTTTTTTTTTTGGCAAAATGCAAATTCGACCACTTACATGCCTTATTTATGCATGCAAACTCGAGAGAAAAAATGTTTTTGCCGTGAGAATCATCAATTTACTCGATCGTTTGCGCTACGTGCCGCACGGGACCGCCCGCCCGTGCGCACGGTGCTCATAATATGGGCACCCATGGTGGCACGAATCCATGTTCCGACCGCACGCGCACGCCGACGTGCCCAAGTGCCGCACACACGCACATTTCATTTGCCTAATATCAGGATGTAAGAGTGGGTGCCCAGTGAGCCAACTTGTGGCTATGGGCTTTGATGACTCTTTGTATAAACAATCTTTTGTTTAATATTATTTACACTTTTATGGCAATGACTTTATATTACTTCATATTATTATATTGTGATATACTATTGTTGTTTTGACAAAGACCTTGAATATACTATAGTGTATGTAAGATGTGGTAGAACATGGAGATGTCTATCATGAAATACATCTTATAGTCACTGTATATTCTAAACTGTTCCTAGTCGATTGAGCCGTCCGATAATAAGGATAAGGATCGCTCGAGTTTGAGACTAGCATTTGCGATGCGGAGTACCACGTTTCATTGGTAGGGAACATGGAGATGTTCGAAGCATGCAAATGGATATTCATAGGATGAATAATCGAACTACCCTATCCGGACTTTCCAAGTGGTTATCACTTATCGAGTGGATAAAGTCCGTGGTTTTGGTTGTACACCATTAGTCCTTACGACTTGAAACATCATGGAGACTCTATATGCTAGTGTTGTGCTTTGACTCGTTTACCGACTCTATGGGGGTCATCAGGTGTCGGGATTGGGTACAGTTACGACACATATAGGAGTCGATGCATTGTTGTCAAGGATTCACCACATACTTGCGAGTGTGGATATCCTATGCGATCTGAGGAGATATTAGTGTGACAAATCTCTGGCCAGAGTACTTGATGTGATTTAAGAAATGGTTTCTTAGTAGCACATGCGATGTCACTAATTTGATCTTCAAGATGTATTGCATAGTTATCGAATCTTGAGCGACTCTCGATATACCAATGGTTGTTGATTCGATCGGGATATATGGATGAAGGGACCGTACTGTACGCTAACCAAAATCTACTGGTTCTTGTAGGCACTATCAGTGATACCTAGGGAATCATGGGGCGATGTTGCTAGGCGCTTTACCATGATTCGTTGGGCAAGTCGGAAATCGTTGTTCCGAGTCACAAGGAGTTGTGAGCCCACGGCTAGCTGTATCCCTGAACCATTGAGGGTCACACAGTGTAATGGAGTTTTAAATCCCCGTTGAGATAGTTAAATTTAAAGAGTTAAATTTAATGAACTAAGGAGTTGGAC
>NC_133122.1:1442408-1482408 GCF_033568475.1 Henckelia pumila
CTTCGCGGCACGCTTGGGGTCTCGAGGAAGCATCATATTTAAACATGTTCGCGGGTCTGCTTTGCAGGTTTCGACAATGATCCTTCCGCAGGTTCACCTACGGAAACCTTGTTACAACTTCTCCTTCCTCTAAATGATAAGGTTCAGTGGACTTCTCGCTACATCGCGGGCAGCGAACCGCCCACGTCGGAGCGATCCGAACACTTCACCAAACCATTCAATCGGTAGGAGCGACGAGCGGTGTGTACAAAGGGCAGGGACGTAGTCAACGCGAGCTGATGAATCGCGCTTACTAGGAATTCCTCGTTTAAGACCAACAATTGCAATGATCTATCCCCATCACGATGAAATTTCAAAGATTACCAAGACCCGTCGGTCATGGCTATAGACTCGTTGAATACATCAGTGTAGCGCGCGTGCGGTCCAGAACATCTATGGGAATCACAGACCTGTTATTGCCTCAAACTTCCGCGGCCTAAAAGGCCGTAGTCCCTCTAAGAAGCTGGCCGCGAAGGTGTACCTCCGCATAGCTAGTTAGCAGGCTGAGGTCTCGTTCGTTAACGGAATTAACCAGACAAATCACTCCACCAACTAAGAACGGCCATGCACCACCACCCATAGAATCAAGAAAGAGCTCTCAGTCAGAATCAAGAAAGAGCTCTCAGTAGTTACTTTAGAGAGAGAAATACTCTCCTTTTCTCTCGAGAAAAGAAGTTAACGGCTCTTTGAGATTTCTTGGCTTGTAGATTCGATTTCCTTGCTCTTAGATCTTCTCTGGATCGACTTACTTGGATTTTAAATCGTTGTTTGGTGTCCTATTCTCGTTCTCCACCCCTGATTTTCTTATTTTCCCGTAAAATGACAGATTGGGGGTGAAAGCGTCGGATTGGGATTCTCGATTTCATCTGAGTTTTGAATTTTTTAAGCTTAAAATATCGATTTCTACTCCCCTGATTCCTTTCTTTCTTGTTTTCGCAGGAGATTAACACATTGTAGGAGCTGGATCTTGGTTTGGGCTTTCTTTGATGATTTCTAAGATTTGCTTTGGGTTGGGGGATCGCGATTCACTCTAGCCTCAATCTCTGAGTTCTTGCTTGGATTTTATGAACTTGTCGTGGACTTTGTTGATTTTAGAAGTACTGTGAACATTTTAATAATTCCATTGGTACTTTGATTTGCCTGGATTCTCATTTTCTCAGAAACTCTCCTCGCATTTTCTGCGTTGCTGCTTTAATCCATTTTTTGAGTTCGTTGGGCTTCTAGCTTTGAGTCTACGGGGATTACAATCGATCTTAGTGCTAACATTGTGTCTCTCGAGTCTTATTTTGCATTTAGATTGGAGCTTTGGTTCTGATTCTCGACTATTGGCTTTAGCTTCATCGCTGCTCTTCTTTGCTCCTTTTCTTTTGCATTTTTTGACTTAGTTGAGTTCTTTTGCGGTTATGTATTGTGCTTTGAGTGTGTTTTCAATTTCTGGGTTGGTGATTTCTTCTACATTGCTCTTGGCTTGATTGTATTTTCCTGCCCAGTTAGTGTTCGAGATATTGCCCCTTCGAAGATTTTCTCACATTCCCTGCACTTTGAGTTTAGCCATGCACTTGCTCATCTTCAAGATTACTTGGTTTGTGTTGTGATCATTGTTATTTGCAGGGCCTAAGTTATCACTGTGAGGATTGTGTGTGGCAGAGGTCACCCCTCTTCTGCTCTTGGATTTGATTGGGCCTCATACTATCGCCCAACAGTGACTTGCTTGTTGCTCTCGGTTTATTGGGCCTCCTACTATCGCCCATTTTATTTGTTTGGATTCCTCCGAGGTAATTGGCTTTTCCCTCCTTTATTTACTGCATTTGTGTGCCTCTCTTCCTCGCTTGCTGTTCTTGTGGTAGTACTTGAAGGGGTGTGGCTTTGTTGTTGGTGTGTTGGGGCCTTCGGCTATTGTAATGAGTGGCGAAAGCATGGACCAAGCTTCGGCCACTGGGGCCTCCTCGAGCAGTGCAGAACCAACGAGAGCTCAGGAGCTCATGGCTAAATTTATCTCTAAAAATCCAGAGAATACGTTTGCTAGCTTATTTCGGGATAATAGACTTCCGGAGGAGAATTGCTTGCTGAAATTTGTCCCTATTTCAGAGGGGCCGATCTCTTTGTCCTTTGATGAAGTTGAGAATGTTAAAAGTTTGGGGCCTTGCCTAGTTGGTTGTGTTGTTGGGAGGAAACTCAATGGCTGCGTAGTCAAGGAATTTGTCCGACAATGGGGTAGCAAAGTGAGAATTGAGATTCATGATAGTGGATGGATTATGTTCTTCTTTTCTAATGAAGATGAGATGAAAAGAGTGTTGGAAGGAGGGCCATATCTTGTCTTTGGAAGACACTTGTTCCTCAAAGAACTTCCACCATGCTTCCTCTTTAGGGTTGAGGACATGTTAATGCTTCCTTCATGGGTGCAAATCCATGAACTCCCTGCTGATTGTTGGACTACGAAATCATTGAGTAAGATTGCCTCGGTGCTCGGCAAGCCAATACATACGGACATTCTCACCATGTCCAAAGGTAAAAGCTTGTTTGCTCGGGTCCTTGTGGAGATGGATTCCTCGAAACCAAGAATTTATGAATATCCAATCATGCTCCCTAATGGAATCTTGACAAATGTACGGTTTGTTTATGAAACAGAGCCTAAATATTGTTCCAAATGCAATTCCCTTGGACACTCCTTTGAGCAATGCCAATGGTTCAAAGGGCCAGCTGGTGAGGATGCAAATGCAAATGAAGATCCTACCAAAACAAAGGATGTAGGGGATCAACGAGTGCATCGTAGTAGATCTAGAGGGCCTGGCCAAAGGGGCGGAATGTGGCCTCGTGGTGGAGGCCAAGGAAGCCGTGGTGGCCGTGGACCTAACAGGGGCCATGGGCCTGGTTTTGGGGGGGGAGGCCGTGGGCCTGGATTTGGTGGGGGTGGCCGTGGGCTAGCCGGAGGTGTTGTAGCCCCGGTTGCTACTTTGGGTGATAATGAAGGCATGGGGTATAATATTGTTCGTGAAGGCGAACTAGAAGGGGAAAATAAACAAGATTATTGTGTTGATGAGGATGGGATCATATTTGAAGTCCCAGATGCTAATGGCAATGGGAAGATCACTGTTGAAGTTTTCGATGGCAGAAGTGATGAGGAAGGTTTCGAAACAGTAGTGAGTAAATGTAACAAGAAAGCAATTAAGTATCTCAAGCGTTTAACCAAGGTATGTAGCTCGGGAAGCTATAGCTCTGACATGACGGAGTACATTGAGGTTAACCCAAGGACTTGGTTACCGAATATGAATGCGAGAACTTTCTTACTAAACAAAGCACAAATCAAGGCTCGACGACTTAAGGTCATCGATCGCCACTCATGAAGATTGCATGTTGGAATGTGAGGGGCCTCAGCAAGCCCCTCAAACAGAAGAATGCTCAGGGAATGTTGAAGAAACACAACTTGAGTATTCTTGGGTTACTCGAAGTCAAGATTAAGCCTAATCTTTTGAATCCTATGATGGACACTAAGTTCCCGGGGATGTCCTTCTTACACAACTTCCATTTGTGCGATAATAGCCGCATTTTGATCATGTGGGACCCTATGATGGTACACTTGGATTTGCTGGAGATGACTGATCAAATTATCCATGTGACAGTCAGTTGTCTTCATACACATAGGATTTTCCTAGCCTCCTTTGTGTATGGCTGGAACTCAATGGTGGCCAGAAGACCTCTTTGGGATTTTTTGCTTCACAGAGGGGATGCAATTGACCTGCCGTGGATTTTGATGGGGGATTTTAACTGTGTAAGGCACCCCTATGAGAAAAAGGGAGGAGTGCCGGTTGCCCCTAGGGAAATGGCGGATCTTAGGAATTGTATTGCTAGACTTGAACTCTCAGATGTTAATCATGTTGGCTGCTGCTTCACTTGGTTTAGTCTGGTGGTCTCGTATAAACTTGATAGGGTTATGGTTAACTATCATTGGACCGAATCTAATCTGGATGTTTTTGTGGATTTCGTTGCCCCTGGATGCTTCTCAGATCATTCTTGCAACGTTATTACCATCTTCAGAGACCATAGCCATAGGGCTTCTCCCTTTAAATTCTTTAACATGTGGGCAACACATCAAGACTTTCAAGTGATTGTTCGTGATAACTGGTTCTATGGTGGGGGGGGGGGGGGACTGCACAGTTCATCATTAAGAAGATGTTGAATGGCATGAAAAGAGTTCTAAAACAACTCAATGACATGCATTTTAGCCATATTTCGGGTCGGGAAAAGAATGCTAATGAGGAGATTGTTGAAGCTCAAAACCGTGCTCTCAATGGGGATGGTGTGGATAACAGTATTGTTGAACTGAGAAGGAGGGCAGAGTTCCTTCTTGAGGCAGAGCGGCTGTTCCTATCCCAAAAAGCGAAGTGTGAGTATCTTAAGCACAGTGATAGATGCTCGAAATTCTTTCATGGTATGATAAAAAGGAACATCAAGCGTAATAAGATTGTAGCCCTCACACTAAGAGATGGTTCAATATCAGTGAACCCGAATGAAATTGCTGAGGATTTCGTAGGGTTTTATAGAAATCTCCTTGGGGTTGCCACTAATAGAGAAGCTTTGGATGAGTCTATTATCCCTCTTGGGCCAAGTCTTCCTGACTCTTCTTGGGGTGAGATGATGAGGATGGTAAGTGTGGATGAGATTAGGGGTGCCTTGGCTAACATTGAAGATGACAAAGCCCCGGGACCTGATGGCTTTGGTGCTGCATTCTTTAAGAAAGCTTGGGGTACAGTTGGTGGAGATATCATTGCTGCTGTCATGGAATTCTTCAGTAATGGTAAGCTTCTAAAACAATGGAATCATGCATCAATAGCCTTAGTGCCCAAATCTGAGCATGCTACAACAGTATCTGATTTTAGGCCCATTTCGTGTTGTACTGTATTTTATAAGATCATTGCAAAGATTTTGGCAAATCGATTGGGTAGAGTGATTGAGCCTTTGATAAGCCCGGCACAGGCAGCTTTTATCCCTGGCCGTTCTTTAGTGGAGAACATACATTTGGCCCAAGAAATGTTAAAACACTATGCGAGGAAAAGGGGCTCTCCACGTTGTATTCTTAAGATTGACTTACAGAAAGCATATGACACAATTCACTGGGAATTCCTGATAGATGTGTTGGAGAACGCGGCGATCAAATCAATCAGGATTGATACCCGATGCAGCGGAAGTTTAAAATTTTATATGGAACGATTCCATAATGGGTATCAATCTTACGATTAAATTGTGTGTGTAAAAATTAAATAACAATTATAAATTTTTACCTCCAATCTCGAAGCGAGATTATGGACACCAACAGATTGCTCTGCTCTTGTTGTATATCCCTTGAACTGATGGACGAACTGTTCTTCAATCAGGTCCACGAACGGATATTTAATCCCTCTAATAGATTGCACTAGAAAATCTATCAGAAGTTTCTACGAAGAGATTAACGAATTTGATCCGTTAAACCAGACTGTAATTCAAAATTCACAGACTGGATTTTACCGAGCAGAGGGGAAAAGGGGGCGGCCACTTCAGAGGAAAAATACTAGGGTTTTTCGAAAATTTTGTGACCTGTTGTCTGTAATTTCTGTACTGCAATAACTTATTTATAATGTAGGCCGCTAACAGCTTAGGGCCCATTAGTCATAAGTTCAAGCCCGACAAGCAAATCCCGCATGTTCAGAAATTAATATAAAATTCATCATGACTCCGATTGATAAACCGATTTCACCAATGTGCACAGAAACCATTTCTGCACCTTTTAAAGTCAAGATAAATTTTTCTGAATCCGAATTCAGTGATTTCCAAAAATGTCCATCCCTATGTCATTTTAGGAAATCTTACTCCTCTACTCTTAAATAAGAAGTCCAACTTCTTCGTTCATTAAATTTAACTCTTTAAATTTAACTATCTCAACGGGGATTAAAAATCCATTACTCTGTGTGACCCTCAATGGTTCAGGGATACAGCTAGCCGTGGGCTCACAACTCCTTGTGACTCGGAACAACAATTTCCGACTTGCCCATCGAATCATGGTATGAGCGCCTAGCAACATCGCCCCATGATTCCCTAGGTATCACTGATAGTGCCTGCAAGAACCAATAGATTTTGGTTAGCGTACAGTACGGTCCCTTCATCCATATATCCCGATCGAATCAACAACCATTGGTATATCGAGAGTCGTTCGAGATTCGATAACTATGCAATACATCTTGAAGATCAAATAGTGACATCGCATGTGCTACTAAGAAACCATTTCTTAAATCACATCATGTACTCTGGCCAGAGATTCGTCACACTAATATCTCCTCAGATCGCATAGGATATCCACACTCGCAAGTATGTGGTGAATCCTTGACAACAAAGCATCGACTACTATATGTGTTGTAACTTTACCCAATCCCGACACCTGATGACCCCAATAGAGTCGGTAAACGAGTCAAATCACAGTACTAGAATATAGAGTCTCAATGATGTTTCAAGTAGTAAGTACTAATGGTGTACAACCAAAACCGCGGACTTTATCCACTCGATAAGTGATAACCACTTGGAAAGTCCGGATAGGGTAGTTCGATCATTCATCGTATGAATATCCATTTGCATGCTTTGAACATCTCTATGTTCCTTACCAATGAAACGTGGTACTCTGCATCGCAAATGCTAGTCTCAAACTCGAGCGATCCTTATCCTTATTATCGGACGGCTCAATCGACTAGGAACAGTTTAGAATATACAGTGACTATAAGATGTGTTTCATGATAGACATCCCCATGTTCTACCACATCTTACATACACTATAGTATATTCAAGGTCTTTATCAAAACAACAATAGTATATCACAATATAACAATATGAAGAAAGATAAAGTCATTGCCATTAATAAAAGTGTAAATTATATTAAACAAAAGATTGTTTATACAAAGAGTCATCAAAGCCCTTAGCCACAAGTTGGCTCACCGGGCACCCACTCTTTCAATCTCCCACTTGCCCTAAAGCCAACTAGTCATACTACGTAGACCGATTGCTTCGCGATGTTTGTCAAATAATGGTCCTGGCAAGGGCTTAGTAAGTGGATCAGCGATATTGTCTGCAGAGGCCACTCTTTCGACAGTGATGTCTCCTCTTTCCACAATCTCCCGGATGATGTGGTATTTCCTCAGTACGTGTTTGGATCTTTGATGAGACCTTGGTTCCTTTGCCTGAGCAACGGCACCCGTGTTGTCACAGTACACCGGGACTGGACCAACAGCTTCAGGAATGACGCCCAACTCTTGGACGAAATTCCTCATCCAAACGGCCTCTTTAGCAGCTGATGCTGCAATGTATTCTGCCTCAGTGGTGGAATCCGCTGTGGTGTCCTACATGGAACTCTTCCAAGAGACAGCACCGCCATTGAGCATGAACACAAATCCAGAGGTTGACTTCGAGTCATCCACGTCACTTTGGAAGCTAGAGTCGGTATAGCCTTCCAATTTTAGTTCTCTTCCTCCATATACCATGAACATATTCTTAGTCCTTCGTAAGTACTTAAGAATGTCCTTCACGGCTTTCCAATGCATTTGACCGGGATTAGCTTGATATCTGCTCATGACACTCAGAGCAAATGCTACATCCGGTCTGGTAGATATCATCCCATACATGATACTACCTATGGCTGGCGCATATGGTACATGTGTCATTTTCTCTATCTCTTCATCCGTCTTGGGACACATAGACTTGGATATAGAAACTCCATGACACATGGGTAGATATCCTCTCTTGGACCCATCCATTGAAAACCGTTTCAATATGGTGTCGATGTAGGTTGATTGAGTGAGTCCTATCATTCTCTTAGATCTATCTCTATAGATCTGTATCCCTAGAATATAGGATGCCTCACCCAAATCCTTCATCGAGAATCTACCTGATAACCATATCTTTGTTGACTGCAACATCCCTACATCATTCCCAATGAGTAGGATGTCATCAACATAAAGTACTAAGAATGTCACAGCATCCTTAATTACTTTCTTGTACACGCATGGTTCCTCCGGGTTCTTGATGAAACCAAAATCCTTTATTGTTTCATCAAATTTCTGGTTCCAACTTCTTGATGCTTGTTTTAGACCATAAATTTATCTCTGAAGCTTGCATACCTTATGCTCGCTTCCCATGGATGTGTACCCCTCAGGCTGCTTCATATAGATTTCTTCCTTAATGTCTCCATTAAGAAAAGCAGTCTTCACATCCATTTGCCATATCTCATAGTCATACCAAGCAGCTATGGCAATAAGGATTCTTATGGACTTGAACATTGCAACTGGTGAAAAGGTTTCATCATAGTCAACTCCTTGTCTTTGAGTATAACCTTTCGCCACCAATCGCGCCTTGTAGGTCAATACCTTACCATCAGGCCCAAGCTTTCTCTTGTAGATCCATTTACACCCTATTGGAACAATTCCATCGGGAGGATCTACTAAAGACCAAACATGGTTTGTATGCATCGAATCTATTTCCGACTGCATAGCTTCAAGCCATAAATTTGAATCCGCATCAGAAATTGCTTCCTTGAAATTTCTTGGATCACATCCAACATCGGGTTCATCTTGATCCCCTTCAAGAAGAAGACCATATCGAATAGGAGGTCTAGAAGTCCTCTCGGATCTTCTATGTACAGGCATGTCTATCAATGGTTCCTGAGGTGTAGGATCGTTATTTTGTATTTCGGGTTCTTCTCGAATTTCTTCGAGTTCCATCATCTCGCCTTTCTTATCCAATAAGAACTCCTTCTCCAAGAAGGTGGCATTCCTTGAAACAAACACCTTTGTTTCAGCAGGATAATAGAAATAATATCCGATTAAATTCTTCGGATACCCTACAAAATAACATAAGGTGGATCGACTATCCAACTTATCTCCCACTATCCGCTTCACGTAAGCAGGACATCCCCAAATCCTCAAGTACGAATACATAGGAGCTTTGCCATTCCATAACTCGTATGGTGTTTTTTCCACTGCTTTAGTGTGGACGTTGTTCAACAACAATACCGCCGTTTCAAGCGCATAGCCCCAAAACGAAGGTGGAAGCTCAGTGAAGCTCATCATGGATCGAACCATGTCCAACAAAGTTCGATTACGACGCTCTGATACACCATTCAGCTGTGGTATCATAGGAGGAGTCCACTGAGAGAGAATCCCATTCTCTTTTAGATAGTCCAAAAACTCGGTACTTAAGTATTCTCCACCTCGATCCGATCGAAGTGCTTTAATACTTTTACCTAACTTGTTTTCTACTTCAGCCTTGAATTCTTTGAACTTTTCAAATGCTTCAGACTTATATTTCATTAAATATAAATACCCATACCTAGATAAAATCATCAGTAAAGGTAATGAAGTAGGTGTGGCCATATTGAGTACCAACTCTAAATGGACCACAAACATCTGTATGGATCAAATCCAACAGATTTTGACTACGCTCAGGTTTCCCCTTAAAAGGAGATTTAGTCATTTTTCCTTTCAGGCAGGATTCACAAGTAGGTAGAGAGTTAATATCAGACATATCAAACATGGCCTCTCCCACTAGCTTGTTCATCTTCCTTGAGGAAATATGACCTAACCTAGCATGCCAAAGGTTTGCTGGGTTTTGGCTATCGATTTTCCTTTTGTTTGTTGTTGCCGGTTTATCAACATAATTAATTGGAACGTCTTTTAGTTTTAAGTTATATAGATCATTTTCAAGTTGTCCATTTCCAATCAAACATTCATTCTTGTAAATATTGCAAATCCCATTCACAAAATTGCAAGAATAACCATCTCTATCAAGCATAGAAACAGAAATAATGTTTTTAATCAAATCCGGAACAAATAAAACATCTCTCAAAAGTAACTTAAAACCGTTCTGCAAAATTAAATAAACATCTCCCACAGCCTTAGCTTCAACTCTGGAACCATTTCCGAGCCTCAGCTGGGTCTCACCCATTCTAAGCTTGCGACTTCTTGTCATCACCTGCAAATCATTGCAAATGGGAGATCCACATCCGGTATCCAATACCCAAGAAGTAGTATTAAGTGAAACATTTATTTCAATATAGAACATACCCTTCGCAGTTCGCAACTGCTCTAGATATTCCTTGCAGTTACGCTTCCAATGACCGGGCTTCTTGCAGTAATGGCAAACATCCTTGGATTTTTCCATGTTTGAAGCCTTTGTCTTGTACTTCTTCTCGGGTTCGATTTTCTTGGGTGGGGCAGAACGTTTCTTACCCTTTGTACTTGGCCCCTTCTTAGCAGAAGAAGAGGAGCCCACCAAGAAAGCCGGTTTATCCTTCTTTAATGTGGAGTCATATGTCACAAGCATATTGACCATCTCTTCAAGGGAGGCCTCTATCTTGTTCATATTGAAATTCACCACAAATCCGTCAAACGAAGAAGGAAGAGATAGAAGTAGTAAGTCCACGTCGAGTTCATGCTTCAACACCAAATCAAGGGTTACCAACTTCTGTATGAGCCAAATCACTCGTACCCCATGATCATGGACCGAAGTCCCTTCACGCATGCGACACGTCATTAGCTCCTTTACAGTAGCGAACCTTTCAGCCCTCGATTGAGCCCCAAAAAGTTCCTTGAGTTGTACGTGAATGTCAGCAGCATTCACGGTGTCCTCAAATCGCCTCTGGATTTCATCAGACATCGAGGCTTGCAAATAGCATTTGGCCTTGATATCATGGTCCCACCATGTATCAAGCTTGGCTAACTCTTCCGGACTTATGTCAGCTGGTGCTTCCTTCGGAGGAGATTTTTCTAACACGTAGAGCATCTTCTCCGAAGTCAAGACAATCTTCAACTTACGGAACCATTCCGTATAGTTTGCGCCAGTCAATTTATTTTGTTCGAGGATCGAGAAAAGTGGATTACGCGAATTCATCTTTATGAAATACTGAAAAGAAACAGACAAATATCAGTGATTGTTTAAGTAATTTACTAAGACATATAATAGGCGAAATTTATTTTTTGAATCTCACTCCCACTATTTTAACGATTTCACTACCCTCTAGTGAAAACGGAAAACTGTTTTCCTTAGTGAGAACATGGAGTCCAATTGACAAACTATGGTCCCGAATAATGTCAGCCAACCATAATTTTCAAAAGGTAGAGCCCAATTGCTTCCAAAGCAACCTCCATGTTTTTACCTCATGTCCAATAAGGGCCCAATAGTATGACGCCGTTTATTGTGACATGTCAAGATGACCCATCAATATTAAGTTGTGATGGACGGTCGCCATGTGGATCCCCCAATAATATGAGCCGATCCCATGGGAGTTCCACCCAACTTACAACATGTATCGATCCAATGTACAGCTTTCCGACGAACGGGCCCCCCCAATAATATGAGTCGGACCGTATCCGCGGGTAGCATCTCATACATTGATCGTTGAGGGAAGGTAGGAACATTTAAACAAATTTAAATTTCCTTTATTTATCTTGGTATCAATTTTAATTCATATTTAAAATGAGGGATTTTAATTTTGAAAATTTGTCTCATCATTTTTAAAATTTTGTATGCTTGTCGGATTCACACAATTTTGTCTAAAACATGCATACAACAATAATATCACATATTATATAGGATGATCGATTCCATTTCTAATCGACCCGTGGTTGCCAATCACGAGTCTTAGTCCAATCCTAGGTAATATGCAGTATGCAATGCAATCCTATTACATTTTGCTTCCAATTTACATTTCTTCTGTCTTTATTGTCTGCTGGGCCCACCTCCATCTTCAAATCTTCATCTCCCACTAAATCTAATGTATTTACAATAAATAACAATGACAAGTAGGGGATACATTTTTAAGGGGTGGGAACGGGCCATAAACCAAGCCCACTTTTATAACATATGACAATTCATATTGGGCCATAAACCAGGCTCATTAATAAATCCAACAAAAATAAAAACAAATGTAAATTCCTAAAATACACCTACAAAATTGGTCATGGCAATCGATCATCCTTATCCAATAACATTTAATTCAAAATTAATTTATTGGATAACATGCAATGGCAATTTAAATTTAAAAGGATAAAATCATATTTCATATATAAAATCTTATTTTACATACAAAATCATATTTTATCTTTTTATCAAATAAAATCATATTTTATCTATAAAATCCAATTTTATACATAAAATCATATTTTAATCAATATATCCATAAGATCATATCTTATCATCAATTGTACCAAAAATAATTAATTTCAAAATTCAATTTAACGAATAAAATATTTAAATTTTCCAAAAATTCAAATTTATCCAAAAATCAATTTTAAAATTTTCGGACTCGAACAATTCGATCCGACGCCTCGTGGACCAATCAAAAACAATTTTCGATCGGACCAAAAATAGAATTTTAACATATTAAAATTTAATTTAAAAATTAAAAAATTAATTTTTCCGCGGGCCGCCCGGGACATTCCCGGGCTGCCCGCGCCCCATAGGGCTCGGGCCGGGCAGCGCCGTGCGGAAGTTTAATTTAATCGCTTGATCTGAGCAACCTGGCTCTGATACCACTGTTGGAGAACGCGACGATCGGATCAATCAGGATTGATACCCGGTGCAGCGGAAGTTTAAAATTTTATATGGAACGATTCCATAATGGGTATCAACCTTACGATTAAATTGTGTGTGTAAAAATTAAATAACAATTATAAATTTTTACCTCCAATCTCGAAGCGAGATTATGGACACCAATAGATTGCTCTGCTCTTGTTGTATATCCCTGGAACTGATGGATGAACTGTTCTTCAATCAGGTCCACGAACGGATATTTAATCCCTCTGATAGATTGCACTAGAAAATCTATCAGAAGTTTCTACTAAGAGATTAACGAATTTGATCCGTTAAACCAGACTGTAATTCAAAATTCACAGACTGGATTTTATCGAGCAGAGGGGAAAAGGGGGCGGCCACTTTAGAGGAAAAATACTAGGGTTTTTCGAAAATTTTGTGACCTGTTGTCTGTAATTTCTGTACTGCACTAACTTATTTATAATGTAGGCCGCTAACAGCTTAGGGCCGATAAGTCATAAGTTCAAGCCCGAAAAGCAAAGCCCGCATGTTCAGAAATTAATATAAAATTCATCATGACTCCGATTGATAAACCGATTTCACCAATGTGCACAGAAACCATTTCTGCACCTTTTAAAGTCAAGATAAATTTTTCTGAATCCCAATTCAGTGATTTCCAAAAATGCCCATCCCTATGTCATTTTAGTAAATCTTACTCCTCTACTCTTAAATAAGAAGTCCAACTTCTTCGTTCATTAAATTTAACTCTTTAAATTTAACTATCTCAACTGGGATTAAAAATCCATTACTCTGTGTGACCCTCAATGGTTCAGGGATACAGCTAGCCGTGGGCTCACAACTCCTTGTGACTCGGAACAACAATTTCCGAATTGCCCATCGAATCAAGGTATGAGCGCCTAGCAACATCGCCCCATGATTCCCTAGGTATCACTGATAGTGCCTGCAAGAACCAATAGATTTTGGTTAGCGTACAGTACGGTCCCTTCATCCATATATCCCGATCGAATCAACAACCATTGGTATATCGAGAGTCGTTCGAGATTCGACAACTATGCAATACATCTTGAAGATCAAATAGTGACATCGCATGTGCTACTAAGAAACCATTTCTTAAATCACATCATGTACTCTGGCCAGAGATTCGTCACACTAAAATCTCCTCAGATTGATAGGATATCCACACTCGCAAGTATGTGGTGAATCCTTGACAACAAAGCATCGACTCCTATAGGTGTTGTAACTGTACCCAATCCCGACACCTGATGACCCCAATAGAGTCGGTAACGAGTCAAAGCACAGTACTAGCATATATAGTCTCAATGATGTTTCAAGTAGTAAGGACTAATGGTGTACAACCAAAACCGCGGACTTTATCCACTCGATAAGTGATAACCACTTGGAAAGTCCGGATAGGGTAGTTCGATCATTCATCGTATGAATATCCATTTGCATGCTTCGAACATCTCTATGTTCCTTACCAATGAAACGTGGTACTCTGCATCGCAAATGCTAGTCTCAAACTCGAGCGATCCTTATCCTTATTATCGGACGGCTCAATTGACTAGGAACAGTTTAGAATATACAGTGACTATAAGATGTGTTTCATGATAGACATCCCCATGTTCTACCACATCTTACATACACTATAGTATATTCAATGTCTTTATCAAAACAACAATAGTATATCACAATATAACAATATGAAGAAAGATAAAGTCATTGCCATTAATAAAAGTGTAAATTATATTAAACAAAAGATTGTTTATACAAAGAGTCATCAAAGCCCTTAGCCACAAGTTGGCTCACCGGGCACCCACTCTTTCAAGATGCTCTTCGCCATCTTAATTTCCCACCTCTGTTTGTGTCATGGATTATGGAGTGTGTGAGCACGACCTCATTTTCTATATCCTTTGGGGGTCAATTAAATGGATTCTTTAAGGGTGCCAGGGGCCTGCGATAGGGAGATCCTCTTTCTCCCTTTCTGTTTGCCATCTGCATGGAAATGCTTTCGAGATCCTTGCTACAAGCATCTAGACTACCAGATTTTCAATTTCACCCCAAATGTGAGGCTTTGAGTATCACTCATTTGGTTTATGCTGATGATCTACTTATCCTAGCTAAAGGTGAAACTCAAAGCGTTAAGATCTTATTGGACTGTGTGGACAAATTTGGAAAGACAGCGGGGCTCCGGGCTAATGCATTGAAGTCCAATATTTTCTTGGTTGCGGTTAAAGAGCCGGTTAGAAGGGAAATCATTAGGATCAGTGGCTATCAGGAGGGCTCATTCCCTTTTCGCTACTTGGGAATTCCGTTGGCAGCAGGGCGTCTGACAGAAAGAGATTTTAGTGGGTTGGTGGACACCATTGCCAAGAAAGTAGCTGCTTGGCCTAGACATACTCTTTCCTATGCTGGAAATTTGGAGTTACTTCGATCTGTCATCCAGGGAGTGGAATGCTTTTGGCTTTCAGTCTTTCCAATTTCGTGTGGGGTTATAGACAAGATTGAAAAGACTTGCAGAAGTTTTATGTGGACAAGTAAGCACCCCCCAATATCCTGGCGTAAGGTTTGTTCCCCTATTAATGATGAGGGGTTGGGGCTTCGAGATTTGAGAATTTGGAATAAGACGTTGCTTGCGAAAACGCTTTGGGACATCCATAACAAAAAGGATTCTTTGTGGGTGAAATGGATTAACCACTATTATTGGGATAATGTCAAGGATTGGACTGTCAGAAAGGATGATACCAATCTTATTAAGAAACTAGTGGACATTCGAGATGAACTGGCGCTTAAGTTTGGTGATTGGGAAGGGGCGGCTGCTCAGCTGGAGATTTGGTTTGGCAAGAAAGATGGGCTAGTTCAGTTATATCACAGCTTCTTTTCAGGCCAGAGGAGGTGGCCTTGGAAGCCATTTGTTTGGAGACCGTACATTCTTCCCAAACATAGAGTTGTCTTTTGTCTTGTTGCCAATGGTAAATTCTTAACCAAAGACAGACAACCGTACATTTTGAAAGAGTGGGTGCCCGGTGAGCCAACTTGTGGCTAAGGGCTTTGATGACTCTTTGTATAAACAATCTTTTGTTTAATATAATTTACACTTTTATTAATGGCAATGACTTTATCTTTCTTCATATTGTTATATTGTGATATACTATTGTTGTTTTGATAAAGACCTTGAATATACTATAGTGTATGTAAGATGTGGTAGTACATGGGGATGACTATCATGAAACACATCTTATAGTCACTGTATATTCTAAATAGTTCCTAGTCGATTGAGCCGTCCGTTAATAAGGATAAGGATCGCTCGAGATTGAGACTAGCATTTGCGATGCCGAGTACCACGTTTCATTGGTATGGAACATAGAGATGTTCAAAGCATGCAAATGGATATTCATACGATGAATGATCGAACTACCCTATCCGGACTTTCCAAGTGGTTATCACTTATCGAGTGGATAAAGTCCGCGGTTTTGGTTGTACACCATTAGTCCTTACTACTTGAAACATCATTGAGACTCTATATGCTAGTACTGTGCTTTGACTCGTTTACCGACTCTATTGGGGTCATCAGGTGTCGGGATTGGATACAGTTACAACACATATAGGAGTCGATGCTTTGTTGTCAAGGATTCACCACATACTTGCGAGTGTGGATATCCTATGCAATCTGAGGAGATATTAGTGTGACTAATCTCTGGCCAGAGTACATGATGTGTTTTAAGAAATGGTTTCTTAGTACCACATGCGATGTCACTATTTGATCTTCAAGATGTATTGCATAGTTATCGAATCTAGAACGACTCTCGATTTACCAATGGTTGTTGATTCGATCGGGATATTTGGATGAAGGGACCGTACTGTACGCTAACCAAAATCTATTGGTTCTTGCAGGCACTATCAGTGATACCTAGGGAATTATGGGGCGATGTTGCTAGGCGCTCTTACCATGATTCGATGGGCAAGTCGGAAATTGTTGTTCCGATTCACAAGGAGTTGTGAGCCCACGGCTAGCTGTATCCCTGAACCATTGAGGGTCACACAGAGTAATTGATTTTTAATCCCCGTTGAGATAGTTAAATTTAAAGAGTTAAATTTAATGAACAAAGAAGTGGGACTTCTTATTTAAGAGTAGAGGAGTAGGATTTCCTAAAATGACATAGGGATGGGCATTTTTGGAAATCACTGAATTCAGATTCAGAAAAATTTATCTTGACTCTAAAAGATGCAGAAATGGTTTCTGTGAACATTGGTGAAATTGGTTTATCAATCTGAGTCACGATGAATTTTATATTAATTTCTGAACATGCGGGCTTTGCTTGTCAGGGTTGAACTTATGACTAATGGGTCCTAAGCTGTTAGCAGCCCACATTATAAATAAGTTATTGCAGTACAGAAATTACACAACAGAGGCTCACAATTTTCGACAAACCCTATTTGTTTTTATTAAAAGTGGCCGCCCCCCTTCCCTCTCTGCTCGGGAAAATCCAGCCTGTGAATTTTGAATTGTAGTCTGGTTTAACGGATCAAATTCGTTAATTCTCTTCGTAGAAACTTCTGATAGATTTTCTAGTGCAATCTATCAGAGGGATTAAATCTCTGTTCGTGGACCTGATTGAAGAACAGTTCGTCCATCAGTTCCTGGTATATACAAAAAGAGCAGAGTAATCTGTTGGTGTCCATAATCTCGATTCGAGATTGGAGGTAAAAATTTATAATTGTTATTTAATTTTTACACACACAATTTAATCGTAAAGTTTTGATACCCATTATGGAATCGTTCCATATAAAATTTTTAAAATTCCGCTGCACCGGGTATCAATTCTGATTGATCTGATCACCGTTCTCCAACAGTGGTATCAGAGCCAGGTTGCTCAGATCAAGCGATTAAATTATTCGATTGTATAAAAATTTTTAAGCCTCGGTTTTTGAAACAAAATAAATTTTTTTAAAAAGAATAAAATTTTTCGGGCAAAAGACGGGCAGCGATCGGGGGGCAGCGAGGGTCGCTGCCCAGGGCAGCGCACGGCGCTGCCCTAGGGGCAGCGACGGGCTGCCCGGCCCGAGCCCCTTTGGGGCGCGGGCAGCCCGGGAGCGTCCCGGGCGGCCCGCGAAAATTATTTTTTAATTTTAAAATTAAAATTTTAATATGTTAAAATTCTATTTTTGGTCCGATCGAAAATTGTTTTTGATTGGTCCACGAGGCGTCGGATCGAATTGTTCGAGTTCGAAAATTTTAAAATTGATTTTTGGATAAATTTGAATTTTTGGAAAATTTATAGATTTTATCCGTTAAATCAGATTTTATGAAATTAATTATTTTTGGTACAATTGATGATAAGATATGATCTTATGGAAATATTGATTAAAATATGATTTTATGTATAAAATTGGATTTTATATGTAAAATATGATTTTATTTGATAAAAAGATAAAATATGATTTTGTATGTAAAATAAGATTTTATATATGGAATATGATTTTATCATTTTAATTTAAATTGCCATTGCATGTTATCCAATAAATTAATTTTGAATTAAATATTATTGGATAAGGATGATTGATTGCCATGACCAATTTTGTAGGTGTATGGTAGGAATTTACATTTGTTTTTATTGTTGTTGGATTTATTAATGGGCCTGGTTTATGGCCCAATATGAATTGTCATATGTAATAAAAGTGGGCCTGGTTTATGGCCCGTTCCCACCCCTTAAAATGTATCCCCTACTTGTCATGACTATTTATTGTAAATACATTAGACTTAGCGGGAGATGAAGATTTGAAGACGGAGGTGGGCCCAACAGACAATAAAGACTGAAGAAATGTAAATTGGAAGCTCAATGTAATAGGATTGCATTGCATACCTGCATATTACCTAGGATTGGACTTAGACTCGTGATTGGCAACCACGGGTCGATTAGAAATGGAATCGATCATCCTATATAATATATGATATTATAGTTGTATGCATGTTTTAGAAAAAATTGTATGAATCCCGCAAACATACAAATTTTAAAATGATGAGACAAATTTTCAAAATTAAAATCCCTCATTTTAAATATGATTTAAAATTGATATCAAGATAAATAAAGGAAATTTAAAATTGTTTAAATGTTCCTACCTTCCATCAACGATCAATGTATGAGATGCTACCCGCGGATACGGTCCGGCTCATATTATTGGGGGGGCCCGTTCGTCGGAAAGCTGTACATTGGATTGACACATGTTGTAAGTTGGGTGGAACTCCCATGGGATCGGCTCATATTATTGGGGGATCCACATGGCGACCGTCCATCACAACTTAATATTGATGGGTCATCTTGACATGTCACAATAAACGGCGTCATATTATTGGGCCCTTATTGGACATGAGGTAAAAACGTGGAGGTTGCTTTGGAAGCAATTGGGCTCTACCTTTTGAAAATTATGGTTGGCTGATTTTATTCGGGACCATAGTTTGTCAATTGGACTCCATGTTCCCACTAAGGAAAACAGTTTCCCGTTTTCAATAGAGGGTAGTGAAATCGTTAAAATAGTGGGAGTGAGATTCATAAAATAAATTTTGCCTATTTTATGTCTTAGTAAATTAATTAAACAATCACTGATAATTGTCTGTTTCTTTTCAGTATTTCATAAAGATGAATTCGCGCAATCCACTATTCTCTATCCTCGAACAAAATAAACTGACTAGCGCAAACTATACGGAATGGTTCCGTAAGTTGAAGATTGTCTTGACCTCGGAGAAGATGCTCTACGTGTTAGAAAAATCTCCTCCGAAGGAAGCACCAGCTGATGTAAGTCCGGAAGAGTTGGCCAAACTTGATACATGGTGGGACCATGATATCAAGGCCAAATTCTATATGCAAGCCTCGATGTCTGATGAACTCCAGAGGCGATTTGAGGACACCGTGAATGCTGCTGACATTCACGTACAACTCAAGGAACTTTTTGGGGCTCAATCGAGAGCTGAAAGGTTCGCTACTGTAAAAGAGCTAATGACGTGTCGCATGCGTGAAGGGACTTCGGTCCGTGATCATGGGGTACGAGTGATTTGGCTCATACAGAAGTTGGTAACGCTTGATTTGGTGTTGGAGCATGAACTCAACGTGGACTTATTACTTCTCTCTCTTCCTTCTTCGTTTGACGGATTTGTGGTAAATTTCAATATGAACAAGATAGAGGCCTCCCTTGAAGAGATGGTCAATATGCTTGTAACATATGAAGCCACTTTAAAGAAGGATAAACCGACTTTCTTGGTAGGCTCCTCTTCTTCTGCTAAGAAGGGGCCAAGTACAAAGGGTAAGAAACGTTATGCCCCACCCAAGAAAACCGAACCCGAGAAGAAGTACAAGACAAAGGCTTCAAACATGGAAAAGTCCAAGGATGTTTGCCATTACTGCAAGAAACCCGGTCATTGGAAACGTAACTGCAAGGAATATCTAGAGCAGTTGCGAACTGCGAAGGGTATGTTCTATATTGAAATAAATGTTTCACTTAACACTACTTCTTGGGTATTGGATACCGGATGTGGATCTCACATTTGCAATGATTTGCAGGTGATGACAAGAAGTCGCAAGCTTAGAATGGGTGAGACCCAGCTGAGGCTCGGAAATGGTTCCAGAGTTGAAGCTAAAGCTGTGGGAGATGTTTATTTAATTTTGCAGAACGATTTTAAGTTACTTTTGAGAGATGTTTTATTTGTTCCAGATTTGATTAAAAACATTATTTCTGTTTCTATGCTTGATAGAGATGGTTATTCTTGCAATTTTGTGAATGGGATTTGCAATATTTACAAGAATGAATGTTTGATTGGAAATGGACAACTTGAAAATGATCTATATAACTTAAAATTAAAAGACGTTCCAATAAATTATGTTGATAAACCGATAACAACAAACAAAAGGAAAATCGATAGTCAAAACCCGGCAAACCTTTGGCATGCTAGGCTAGGTCATATTTCCTCAAGGAGGATGAACAAGCTAGTGGGAGAGGGCATGTTTGATATGTCTGATATTAACTCTCTACCTACTTGTGAGTCCTGCCTGAAAGGAAAAATGACTAAATCTCCTTTTAAGGGGAAACCTGAGCGTAGTCAAAATCTGTTGGATTTGATCCATACAGATGTTTGTGGTCCATTTAGAATTGGTACTCAATTTGGCCACACCTACTTCATTACCTTTACTGATGATTATTCAAGGTATGGGTATTTATATTTAATGAAATATAAGTCTGAAGCATTTGAAAAGTTTAAAGAATTCAAGGCTGAAGTAGAAAACAAGTTAGGTAAAAGTATTAAAGCACTTCGATCGGATCGAGGTGGAGAATACTTAAGTACCATGTTTTTGGACTATCTGAAAGAGAATGGGATTCTCTCTTAGTGGACTCCTCCTATGACACCTCAGCTAAATGGTGTATCGGAGCGTCGTAATCGAACTTTGTTGGACATGGTTCGATCCATGATGAGCTTCACTGAGCTTCCACCTTCGTTTTGGGGCTACGCGCTTGAAACGGCGGTGTTGTTGTTGAACAACGTCCACACCAAAGAAGTGGACAAAACACCATACGAGTTATGGAATGGCAAAGCTCCTAAGTATTCGTACTTGATGATTTGGGGATGTCCTGCTTACATGAAGCAGACAGTGGGAGATAAGTTGGATAGTCGATCCACCTTATGTTATTTTGTAGGGTATCCGAAGAATTCAATGGGATATTATTTCTATCATCCTGCTGAAACAAAGGTGTTTGTTTCAAGGAATGCCACCTTCTTGGAGAAGGAGTTTTTATTGGATAAGAAAGGCGAGATGATGGAACTCGAATAAATTCGAGAAGAACCCGAAATACAAAATAATGATCCTACACCTCAGGAACCATTGATGGACACGCCTATACCTAGAAGATTCGAGAGGACTTCTAGACCTCCTATTCGATATGGTTTTCTTCTTGAAGGGGATCAAGATGAACCCGACGTTGGATGTGATCCAAGAAACTTCAAGGAAGCAATTTCTTATGCGGATTCAAATTTATGGCTTGAAGCTATGCAGTCGGAAATAGATTCGATGCATACAAACCAAGTTTGGTCTTTAGTAGATCCTCCCGATGGAATTGTTCCAATAGGGTGTAAATGGATCTACAAGAGAAAGCTTGGGCCTGATGGTAAGGTATTGACCTACAAGGCACGATTGGTGGCGAAAGGTTATACTCAAAGACAAGGAGTTGACTATGATGAAACCTTTTCACCAGTTGCAATGTTCAAGTCCATAAGAATCCTTATTGCCATAGCTGCTTGGTATGACTATGAGTTATGGCAAATGGATGTGAAGACTGCATTTCTTAATGGAAACATTAATGAAGAGATCTATATGACGCAGCCTGAGGGATACACATCCATGGGAAGCGAGCATAAGGTATGCAAGCTTCAGAGATCGATCTATGGTCTCAAACAAGCATCAAGAAGTTGGAACCAGAAATTTGATGAAACAATAAAGGATTTTGGTTTCATCAAGAACCCGGAGGAACCATGCTTGTACAAGAAAGTAGTTAAGGATGCTGTGACATTCTTAGTACTTTATGTTGATGACATCCTACTCATTGGGAATGATGTAGGGATGCTGCAGTCAACAAAGATATGGTTATCAGGTAGATTCTTGATGAAGGATTTGGGAGAGGCATCCTATATTATAGGGATACAGATCTATAGAGATAGATCTAAGAGAATGATAGGACTCACTCAAGCAACCTACATCGACACCATACTGAAATGGTTTTCAATGGATGGGTCCAAGAGAGGACATCTACCTATGTGTCATGGAGTTTCTCTATCCAAGTCTATGTGTCCCAAGACTGATGAAGAGATAGAGAAAATGACACATGTACCATATGCGTCAGCCATAGGTAGTATCATGTATGGGATGATATCTACCAGACCGGATGTAGCATTTGCTCTGAGTGTCACGAGTAGATATCAAGCTAATTCCGGTCAAATGCATTGGAAAGCCGTGAAGGACATTCTTAAGTACTTACGAAGGACTAAGAATATGTTCATGGTATATGGAGGAAGAGATCTAAAATTGGAAGGCTATACCGACTCTAGCTTCCAAAGTGACGTGGATGACTCGAAGTCAACCTCTGGATTTGTGTTCATGCTCAATGGCGGTGTTGTCTCTTGGAAGAGTTCCAAGCAGGACACCACAGCGGATTCCACCACTGAGGCAGAATACATTGCAGCATCAGCTGCTGCTAAAGAGGCCGCTTGGATGAGGAATTTCGTCCAAGAGTTGGGCGTCATTCCTGAAGTTGTTGGTCCAGTCCCGGTGTACTGTGACAATAGGGGTGCCGTTGCTCAGGCAAAGGAACCAAGGTCTCATCAAAGATCCAAACACGTACTGAGGAAATACCACATCATCCGGGAGATTGTGGAAAGAGGAGACATCACTGTCGAAAGAGTGGCCTCTGCAGACAATATCGCTGATCCACTTACTAAGCCCTTGCCAAGACCATTATTTGACAAACATCGCGAAGCAATGGGTCTACGTAGTATGACTAGTTGGCTCTAGGGAAAGTGGGAGATTGAAAGAGTGGGTGCCCGGTGAGCCAACTTGTGGCTAAGGGCTTTGATGACTCTTTGTATAAACAATCTTTTGTTTAATATAATTTACACTTTTATTAATGGCAATGACTTTATCTTTCTTCATATTGTTATATTGTGATATACTATTGTTGTTTTGATAAAGACCTTGAATATACTATAGTGTATGTAAGATGTGGTAGTACATGGGGATGACTAATCATGAAACACATCTTATAGTCACTGTATATTCTAAACAGTTCCTAGTCGATTGAGCCGTCCGTTAATAAGGATAAGGATCGCTCGAGATTGAGACTAGCATTTGCGATGTCGAGTACCACGTTTCATTGGTATGGAACATAGAGATGTTCAAAGCATGCAAATGGATATTCATACGATGAATGATCGATCTACCCTATCCGGACTTTCCAAGTGGTTATCACTTATCGAGTGGATAAAGTCCGCGGTTTTGGTTGTACACCATTAGTCCTTACTACTTGAAACATCATTGAAACTCTATATGCTAGTACTGTGCTTTGACTCGTTTACCGACTCTATTGGGGTCATCAGGTGTCGGGATTGGGTACAGTTACAACACATATAGGAGTCGATGCTTTGTTGTCAAGGATTCACCACATACTTGCGAGTGTGGATATCCTATGCAATCTGAGGAGATATTAGTGTGATGAATCTCTGGCCAGAGTACATGATGTGTTTTAAGAAATGGTTTCTTAGTAGCACATGCGATGTCACTATTTGATCTTCAAGATGTATTGCATAGTTATCAAATCTAGAACGACTCTCGATTTACCAATGGTTGTTGATTCGATCGGGATATTTGGATGAAGGGACCGTACTGTACGCTAACCAAAATCTATTGGTTCTTGCAGGCACTATCAGTGATACCTAGGGAATCATGGGGCGATGTTGCTAGGCGCTCTTACCATGATTCGATGGGCAAGTCGGAAATTGTTGTTCCGAGTCACAAGGAGTTGTGAGCCCACGACTAGCTGTATCCCTGAACCATTGAGAGTCACACAGAGTAATGGATTTTTAATCCCCGTTGAGATAGTTAAATTTAAAGAGTTAAATTTAATGAACAAAGAAGTGGGACTTCTTATTTAAGAGTAGAGGAGTAAGATTTCCTAAAATGACATAGGGATGGGCATTTTTGGAAATCACTGCATTCAGATTCAGAAAAAATTATCTTGACTCTAAAAGATGCAGAAATGGTTTCTGTGAACATTGGTGAAATTGGTTTATCAATCTGAGTCACGATGAATTTTATATTAATTTCTGAACATGCGGGCTTTGCTTGTCAGGCTTGAACTTATGACTAATGGGCCCTAAGCTGTTAGCAGCCCACATTATAAATAAGTTATTGCAGTACAGAAATTACACAACAGAGGCTCACAATTTTCGAAAAACCCTAGTTGTTTTTATTAAAAGTGGCCGCCCCCCTTCCCTCTCTGCTCGGGAAAATCCAGCCTGTGAATTTTGAATTGCAGTCTGGTTTAACGGATCAAATTCGTTAATTCTCTTCGTAGAAACTTCTGATATATTTTCTAGTGCAATCTATCAGAGGGATTAAATCTCTGTTCGTGGACCTGATTGAAGAACAGTTCGTCCATCAGTTCCTGGGATATACAACAAGAGCAGAGTAATCTGTTGGTGTCCATAATCTCGATTCGAGATTGGAGGTAAAAATTTATAATTGTTATTTAATTTTTACACACACAATTTAATCGTAAAGTTTTGATACCCATTATGGAATCGTTCCATATAAAATTTTTAAACTTCCGCTGCACCGAGTATCAATTCTGATTGATCTGATCACCGTTCTCCAACATATTTCTGATAAAGCTTGTGCATTTTGTGGATATTTTAATGAAAATGCGCAGCACCTATTCTTTGAATGTACGGTTTCGAGGCAAATTTGGGCTCGACTATGGAACTTGGTGGGAACTCAATACCAGGTTAGCACTCTGACAGGTTTGTTAAGATACTTGCGCAGATATTTCAGGGGTACGACGATGAACAAAAGGAGATGTCAAGCTGGAGTCACTGCAGTCTTCTACCACATATGGGGGGCTTGCAACCGAGCAATTTTTGAAGCAGAGAGGCCAGATATTGATGCTATCATCAGGAAGATTATTATACATATTCACCGGGCATTGGGTGTCTAGGCTCAATCTTTGGTTACACTAGGATGACTCTCCTACGTGCAGTGGCCCGCGCTAGTCACTGTCTGGTCTGTCTGTTCTGGTTCGAGTATTGATTACCTCATTTTTTCAGTTTATGATGTTGAGCTTTGTATTAATTTTATTTAGTCCCTGGGTATGCCCAGTGTAGTTGTATGTTGTCCTGGGTATGCCCAGTGTAGTTTTATGTTGTCCTGGGTATGCCAAGTGTAGTTGTATGGGCTGTCCCTGGCCAAGGGTTTCTTCCACAGATTTAGCAGCAGCCGTACTTCTTCTGGATAACTGCTTCGAGAATCACTGAGGTTCTTGGATGGCGTCAGTCTTCGAGCCAAACTGGGCATTATGCCATTTATTATTACACTTAGATCATCTTGCCTGCTAGCCTCTATACCTTGTCTTGATTTGTTTGGCTATATGTATGGGTATTGGGTTGGGATGGCTACTTTGTATGGTTTGGATGTTACTTTGAATACTTTGATGATACACTGATTTGGGATCCCTGGGTATGCCCAGAGTATTTGTACTTCTTTATTTACCATCTATTGATATGTGTTCATATCAAAAAAGAAAGAGCTCTCAGTCTGTCAATCCTTACTATGTCTGGACCTGGTAAGTTTCCCCGTGTTGAGTCAAATTAAGCCGCAGGCTCCACTCCTGATGGTGCCCTTCCGTCAATTCCTTTAAGTTTCAGCCTTGCGACCATACTCCCCCCGGAACCCAAAGACTTTGATTTCTCATAAGGTGCCGGCGGAGTCCATAAAGTAACATCCGCCGATCCCTGGTCGGCATCGTTTATGGTTTAGATTAGGACGGTATCTGTTGTGAAATTTCCTCGCAAGTGTACGAGTGTCAAGTTTTAATATAGTGAATAATTCAAATATCGATCCCACAGGGAGTAAAATGAAAATATTTAGTACTTGTAATTAAAATAGTCTAAACTTTATCTAGAAAATTAAACTTTGAGAATTTTGCAATAAAATAAATAATCAGATGATTTAAAAGCAAGCACACCACTTTCAGATTAAAAATCAATCAGAGAAAAATGGTCTAGAGGTATAGATTTCACCTGGTTTCAACAACAATCAATCCTAATTAATTAATCTTCATGAGTTCCAATCAATTAATAGCCAAGAACACTTACGTATATTATTTTCCTCTCCCGAGCAACAAATAATGTTTATCAACTACAATTAAATTTCAATATCCCTATTAAGAATTTATCGCAGTGATCTATCACAAAACAATGTTCTTTTTTAAAGCTCTGTTAAAATCATACACTCTCCCGAGCTATCAAACAATTATTGATCAGATAATTGAAAAGACAATCAATTCTAGAAAAAAACAATTAATCTAGAAGAAATTCAATTCAATAAAATCAAAAATTCATGAAAACGTCTACACCAGGTTCCATCCGACCTCTAGACTATAAAAATTAGTTCATACTAAAATTCTGAAAACAATAAATAATAAATCCAAACATGTTCAGAATTAAATAAAAGATAAGAAACAAATCCGTTGTCGACGCCGTGTCCGGACTATCGAACTCCGTCTTCGTTCTTCAATTAAGCTCCAGAAAAATCATCAGGAAAATCACGATCACAATCAATCTCTGTTCTCTGATACCTGTATTATGAGTGTGTGGCGGCTCCCTCTCCTCTCCTCTGATAATAATCTCTTTTATATCGCTCATCAAAAGCCCACAAAAAGCCCAAGAATTTATTGCCCGAAATAATTAAAATTTCCAAATCAGCAACAGGGCGGGCGCTTTAAGAACGGCGCGGGCGCGCCTTCGACTCGAACCCTTCAACTCGAAATTTCCAATTCTCAGATTTCAGAACTCTGCGCGTTAGCTCTTGAAAAAGCGCTAAAGATAAGCGTTATCTTTGGCCCAATTGTGAAAAGCCCATTAACCTCTCCTGACTCTGTACGTTGTTTCCTTTTCTTTTCTTCTTTCTTCTTTTCTTTTCCTTTCTCTTCTAAACTTCTTATTTTTCTCCTCAAAATTCCATAATTCACAAAATCTCGATAATTTCCTACAATCACAAAAACAACACAATACCCACATAAATCTGTTCGAAACAAATATTTAACAATTAAAATCATATATAAATTAAGTGTATAAAATACACTTATCAAATACCCCCAAACTTAGACTTTTGCTAGTCCCGAGCAAAACTATTAAATTCCAAAAACTCATTCTCTAAAAAAAAACCAACAAGAATAGTCAAGAAATATTATGGAGCAATGGCCTCATCAATGATTTCAAAAATATCAAATCCAATCATATCCAACCTACTAACACTTGAAAGTTTTAGCCAATCACAAAATAATAACCGCATAAACTCACAATCTCCTCAACTCAAGTTCAAAACACCATTCTCCAAATTCTATTCAAACATTCATAGATCATGAGGACTTTTCAAGGATAGCATAGGATCAAATATAAGATATTGAATAAAAAACACTCACAATTAGGTAAATGAAAAGAATAAACGTGTAAGTGTTTTGATCAAAATTCATAATCATTAAAAGCATCAATCAACAGTCCATAGGCTAAATTCTCGCAACTCTTCTCCACTAGTATATTGGGCAACTGAGACTCGGTCAATAGGACTTATTCAGCTTATAATGTAAGGCCTGGCTCATGGCTACAAATGAAGGATAAGAATTCAAAATAAGGAGTAATTCATATTTTTATGCTCATTCTAACTTCAACTCCTTTTTCATTCACAATTTCACACTTTTTCTCTTCAATTCACTTCATTAATTTTTTCTCAACTTCATCTTCTTTCACAACTCTTTTCAACTTTCATCAATTTTTTTCTACTACCTTTTTCATTTTTTTTCTTTTTAATTCATCCACCACACCATTCCATTTTTCACAAATATTAACTAGAAGCATATAACAATTTAGCATTCAAATTACTCCCTTAAAGATAGGAAATAGTGTTTAGGCTATTCAGGTAGTCAATGTAGGACCTTGAAATAATGACGAATGGGGGTTTAATCACACGTTTACACGCATGCCACTCGATTTTCAATAAAGATCAAATAAGGTACTTGGGATAACATATTAATAGGTAGCTTGAAAGGCTCAAACAAATTTAGAAAAATTGCCTAAATCATTCCTAATCTAAGTTTTGCCCGTATTTCGCCTCGAAGAGTGTTCGAACTAGTTCTAGACAAGTCTCAATCCACAATTAAATCATACAAATCTCAATCAGTGCATGAAAGAATAATCATCAGCAGTTAACGATGATTTTCACAAAAAAATTCAGATTTTCTCGTACCTCAATGTACTAATATACAAGTGTAGCTCAAATGGGCAACTAAGGATAAATTCAATGAAAATTAGGCCCAAAAATTTCAAACAATGCCTCAATCATATCTATGTCTGTATGTCTCAAAAATCAGATTCAAGTATTAATCACAAAGTATATAAGAAATTGTTCATCTAATTGGTTCCATATTTTCAAAAATATTTGTCATATAGGTAGACAATCATGGATTTCAGTTATAGCATAAAAATATTTTTCATTGGCCATGCATCCATATATTTCTCAACTTCTTTTAAATTCAACTCAACTCAACCAAAAACAACTAAACTCAACAAAAATTTTATCTATGAAATTCAAAACTCAACTTTCACAACTAAATCAAACATTGATTCACCCCCCCCAAACTTAATGTAATCATTGTCCCTAATGATTAAAAACAATAAAAAGAACAAGGGACTCATACCTTCGACACCGAGCATCAGGACTCGGCATCATCATCATCATCTCCATGGAAAGAAGGTGCAGCAGCAGCAGTATCATCAGAAGACCACTGCGGAGGAGGTGGATAAGGCACAACAGTGGGCGGATAATTCTGGGCGAGAGCGGCAGTGAAGTCATGCATATATGTAACGACCCTCACTACTAGGCTATCAGACTATAATTTAAAACAAAGGAAAATTACGGATTTTTAAAAATTTTGCCATGACCTATTTGTAAATCAAATAAGCCATCAAGACTCAAACAACAATTTAAATAAGGAAAGAAAATTGACTTCAAAACTTAAGTGCGTTAAACATAAACATGCAATCCTAGTAACCACCTCCCGGTTACAGCATAAAGTAAACTAAAGCATTTAAAATTTATTCCAACGATAATCATAAACTTGCCAAAAGCGGAAAACGTACTTCAAAACATGAGCTGTAGCACAGGGAATGCACATCCTGGCTATAAATACTACAAGATCTCGAATAATACTTCATTATTACAAATTTGATAACTGTGCGGAAAAACATAAACTAAAAGGAAGCAACGGTCACTGGGCCTCGCACTACCGATGGCCTCATCCCAGTAGATCACGACCCTCCGTCTCCTCCACAAAATCCTCACCTGCAAACATTCAAGCATAGTGAGTCTAAAGACTCAGCAAGCATAACTAGGATAATAACAAGGGTTTAAAATACGTGATGCAAAAACTCAACTTAAACTGTAATATGCATGAAACTAGAAAGATATAGAAATCATGCATTAATGAACTCACACTAAGATAAACTTTAACTTTCATAACATTCAACTTAGACTCATGCATAACTGAAAGACTGACATCAATGCAAAACGAGTCAACTAAAATTGTGAAACTTTAACTTTAAACTTTTCTTTACTTTTTCCTCTTAGAAATCCGATCCCTGATTTGTGACCCTCTGTTTCGATCATGATCATGAATGCAGTGCACTATGCCGGCAAGACGACGAGATTTCTCCCGACGAACTTAACCCCTCTATGGCAAGGAGACCGAGATGCCTCCCGATCCCACATTGCCCCTCTGTGGCAAGGGTAAACAAGATGTCTCTTGCTCCTTGCCTAACCTCTATAACCTCTTGGTGAGTAGACCGAGGCATCCCCCGGCCTAGCAACACCCCTCTTGTCACAAACAGATCACTTCATTCAAAAATATTTGCTTTCTTTTCCCTTTTCATTTATAAAGACTCAACTCATACATTAAATGGCATGCAAACAAGTAAACTTTCTTTTTCTTTATTAAAATCAAGAATACGTCAAATGCACACGAATAAGCAATCTTTAAGACATGAGACTCGACTCGAAAATGTGAGTTTAAGGTGGATGAGTGGCTGCCCCTAAGTCCAAAGAAGACAACTTACCCAACAAAATTCTCAAACTTGACTTAACTCGAGCAAGTAAACCGAAAAACCCTTAACTTTGTCATATCTTAACCAAAACCCGTCCCGCTTGAACCGACACCTCATAAACACTCCAAATTACCCCTAGGACCAGAAAGTAACCTCCAAGGATCACCCGAACATTACAAACCAAAAACATTCCCGGACAGCCCCTTATACTCTAAAAATTCTGCACTTACACCACAAACTTAAAAGACTCATAACTTACTCAATACTTATCCGATTCGTGCCCATTTTATATCGACGCGACCACAACATCATGAACTTTACCATGGAATAGCCTAACCCTGCACAGACCTCAGCCACGACACTGCCCTGCCCCGTGAACAGTGCTGCCCTGCACACTCACAACATCCAACTTACCTCTAACTCAAGAATTCAACCCCATAACTCTCCTTCCTCAACTTTTCTCCATACCAAACAACCAAACACCTCAAATAACCTCTCTTAGGACTTTTTCCAAACACTTGGGCTACACTCAATCCACACTTGCACAACACATATCAAGAACATCAATAATTAACCATCAAATCTCCAAAATGTTGAACAATCAATCAAGACCAATGCAAGACCAATAAATACTTCAACATCAATTAAATTTCAGCCCCTACACATGCAAAATTTCGAAATTTAGGTCCTTATACATTCTGAAAATTCGAATTTTGGCAAGAACAACCATATAATTCCATGTCAATGCACATATACTCAACATTAAATCACATAAACCCAACCCCATAACCCATTTAGCAAAAATCAGCCCCTTAAATGCCCAAATTCGAAACCCTAACATCACAACATCATGCATTTTCGAAATTATTGCAAGAAATCTTAAGGGTGGGGGTAGATATTGCTTGAATGAGTGCCCAAGAAAAAAAGTTACACTTGCCTTCAACTTTTACCAACAAAAATTCGGTGGAACTTCAACCAAACACCAAGCTAAGCACCTAGGGGAGCTTCTCCGGTGGCTGGGACGGCGGTAGGCGGCGGCGGACGGCGGCAGGGCGGCGGCAGGAGGGGTTGGACGGCTCCAACAAGTGAGAGGGGAGAAGGGGGGCGGCTAGTAGGGTTTAGAAGGGGCTAGGGTTATGTCTTGATTTTTAATTGAAATGTTTTAATGAGTGTAAATTAAAAGTGTAGTGTATTGTGTGTAGTGTTTTAAAATTTCACTTGTACTAGAAAAAGTACTACTTGTATTATTAAAACTTTTTACCTCAACTTTTTGCTATTTTCAAACTTCTAAATTTAAAATTTCAACTCTCAACATTTTAATTGAAATTCCACTAACCCGGATTTAATAAAATCCTATTTTATGAAAAATTTAGGAAATAACCCAAGAAAATGATAAAATTGCTTTTTGACCCCTAAAAATTCAAAATTTGCATTTTTGGCCAAAACCCCTCTTTTACCTCTAACTTAAAATCTTAAAATTAAAAATCTTGAAAATAAACCACCGAAGCCCACCGTCGTCGCCTGCCTGGATAAAAATTACTAACTAAACAGTTCAAGGCATTTAATTCAAATAAGTCAAGCAAGGCTAACTTTAACTTAAACTTAAACAATTAAATTCAAGAAATTTAAAAATGTAAATACTGAAAATAATTTTAGGCATGATTTTAGAATTTTAGAAGTTCTTGGCGTTACAATTCCTCCCTCCCTAATAAGAAATTTCGTCCTCGAAATTAAAACTTACCAAAAAGCCTCGGATATCGAACTCTGATATCTGCTTCTACTTCCCAAGTGGCCTCTTCATCCGAATGGTTCTGCCATACACCTTGATCATTGGAATCGACTTGTTACGGAGTCTTCTCTCCTGTCTATCTAAAATCCGGATGGGCTTCTCCTCATAGGTCAAGTGAGGAGATAGCTGAAGCGGTTCCGAACTAAGCACATGGGATGGGTTCGAGATGTACTTCCTCAACATCGACACATGGAAGACACTATGGATCTTATCAAGGTTAGGCGGCAAGGCCACTCTATAAGCCAGTGCCCCTACCCTATCCAAAATCTCGAAGGGCCCTATGAACCTCGGTGCCAACTTCCCTTTCTTTCCAAACCTCATCATACCCTTCATGGGTGCAATACGGATAAAAACATGATCACCCACCGAGAACTCCAAGTCTCTCCTCCGGTGATCAGCATAACTCTTCTGCCTACTCTGGGCAGTCCTCATCCTATCACGGATCTTAGCCACTACCTCGGTGGTCAACTGAACAATCTCCGGACCAAAGTCTGATCTCTCACCTATCTCATCCCACAACACTGGAGATCTACACTTTCTCCCATAAAGTGCCTCGTAGGGAGCCATGCCAATAGTGGACTGAAAGCTGTTATTATACGCGAATTCCACTAGTGGTAGTCTCGACTCCCAACTACCTTGAAAATCAATAGCACATGCCCTCAAAAGATCCTCTAAAATCTGAATCACCCTCTCTGACTGGCCATCAGTCTGCGGGTGGAAGGCGGTGCTAAAAAGTAGCTTCGTACCCATAGCGGAATGAAGACTCTTCCAAAAAGACGAAGTAAACCGTGGATCTCTATCAGACACTATGGAGACTGGAATACCATGTAGTCTGACTATCTCCCGGACATACAACTCCGCGAACTGAGTCATCGTGAAAGTCATCTTCACCGGTAAAAAGTGAGCCGACTTAGTGAGACGGTCTACAATAACCCAAATAGCATTTGAACCTCTCACTGTCTTCGGCAATCCCACAACAAAGTCCATGGTGATATTCTCCCATTTCCAATCAGGAATAGGGAGAGGCTTAAGCAATCCGGCCGGTCTCTGATGCTCCGCCTTAACCTGCTGGCATGTCAGGCATTCTGACACGAATCGGGCAATGTCACTTTTCATGCCTGGCCACCAATAAAGCTGCTGAAGATCCCGATACATCTTCGTACTACCAGGGTGGATTGAGTACGGCGACGTATGTGTCTCTGCCATGATAGTAACTCGCAGAGAATCACCTGCGGGAACCCAAAATCTACCTTTGTACCTCACAATCCCATCTACCACAGCATACAAACCGCTGCCTTTCTCTTCTTCCCTCTGTCTCCACTTCCTGATCTGCTCATCAACTGACTGCGCTGCACGGATACGATCAAAAAGTGTAGTCTGCACGCTTAGGGAAGACAAACGCGGAGCCCTACCACTCGCATAAAACTCAAGACCGTACCTCTGAATCTCAACCTGCAACGGTCTAGACACTGACAAGGAGGTAAGCACTGCGGTCTTCCTACTCAAAGCATCTGCAACCACATTAGCTTTACCAGGGTGGTAGCTAATATTGCAGTCATAGTCCTTCACCAACTCTAACCACCTACGCTGCCTCATATTCAACTCCTTCTGGGTGAAGAAGTACTTGAGGCTTTTGTGGTCTGTGAAGATCTGACTCTTCTCTCCGTAAAGATAGTGTCTCCAAATCTTAAGAACAAACACTACCGCTGCCAACTCTAAGTCATGAGTAGGGTAGTTTTTCTCGTGCTCCTTCAATTGCCTAGAAGCATAGGCAATAACTCTATCTCGCTGCATCAAAACTGCTCCCAATCCCAACTTGGAAGCATCAGTATACACCACAAAATCACCTTGCCCGGATGGCATGGTCAACACTGGCGCTGTCGTAAGAGCTTCCTTCAAAGTATCAAAGCTCCTTTGACACTCGGCACTCCAAACAAACTTGGCGTTCTTCTTAGTCAACGCTGTCATAGGCACAGCAATGGAGGAAAAACCCTTGATAAATTTTCGGTAATAACCGGCTAATCCAAGAAAACTGCGGATCTCAGACGCGCTCCTCGGTATAGACCACTCCTTCACTGCTTGAACCTTTGAAGGGTCTACTTCCACACCGCTCTTAGAAATAATATGACCCAAGAAAGCAACTTTCTCCAACCAGAATTCACACTTATCAAACTTGGCCAACAACTTGTGCTCTCGAAGCACCTCAAGAACGGTCCTCAAATGCTGTTCATGCTCCACTCTACCCTTCGAATAAATAAGGATGTCATCGATGAAAACAATGACAAAGCGGTCCAAGTAAGGCTGAAACACACGGTTCATAAGATCCATGAAAACCGCGGGCGCGTTCGTCATCCCAAACGGCATCACAAGGAACTCGTAATGACCGTAACGAGTTCTAAAAGCTGTCTTCGCCACATCTGACTCCTTCACCTTCAACTGGTGATAACCTGAACGAAGATCAATCTTCGAAAAGACGGATGCACCTTGCAATTGATCGAAGAGGTCCTCGATCCTAGGTAATGGGTACTTGTTCTTTGTAGTCACTCCGTTCAAACCTCGGTAGTCTATGCACAATCTTAGACTACCGTCCTTCTTCTTAACGAAGAGAACTGGTGCGCCCCATGGGGAGAAACTAGGGCGAATGAATCCCTTGTCAAGCAACTCTTGAATCTGCTCTTTTAACTCCTTCATTTCGGTAGGAGCCAATCTGTACGGTGCCTTGGAGATAGGCACAGTACCGGGAATCAAATCTATAGAGAACTCCACTTCTCTATCGGGCGGAATTCCCACAACATCGCTAGGGAACACATCCTCAAACTCCCTGACGATAGCCACATCAGAAATAACTGGTCGCTCCGGCAGCTCTGTCAAAGATAAACTGGCTAGAAATGACTCGCACCCACTAAGTACAAGCCTCTGAGCTTGCAAAGTAGAAATGACTCGAGTCTTCCTCAAGCTCTTAGCAGCCTCAAACCAAAACGGTTCCTCGCCCTCAGGCCTGACTAGTACTGACCTCTGCTGGAAATCTATCATCACCGCATTCTTCGTCATCCAATCCATCCCAAGAATCAGGTCAAACTCTGGCAAAGGTAGCACTATGAGGTCTGCTACCACTGACTGACCCTGCAAAAGCAGTACAAGGTCTCTCACCAAGCTCCTGGTGGATAGCTCTTCTCCTGAGGGGATAGTAACTGAGAATCCAACCTCCAATTCCTCGCTCTGAATGCCCCTCTCAAGGGCAAAAGACTCCGATATAAAGGAATGGGTAGCCCCTGAATCTAATAAGGCTCTCGTGGCTACGCCTGCCACAACAATCCTACCTGCATAGCAGTAGTTACAACGACAAAAGGTTGAAGTTAAAACCACGAGTTCTACTTAGGCTCATTCTAATTCAACAATTCCCAAACAAGATACTATTCATGCTAAACAGTCAAAGGTCCTAAGACATGCAACAAGTTACTAGAGTAAAACCTCAAACAAGCAAAGACTTAGAGTCGCATGCATCAACGAACCTTTAACTGCTCTAACCCAAAAGTTAAGATATTACCTGTGAGAAGAGTAGTGTCTGGGTCGGCCTGCTCGGCCTCCATCACGAACACTCTGCCCTGCACGGGCCTCCTCAGCTCTGGACAATGGGTAGACATATGTCCTGGCTTCTTGCACTTGAAGCAAACTCCAGCATCCTTCAAACACTTCCCAAAATGCGGACGATGGCAAAACTGACAAATAGGCTTCTCCCCAGCCTTGGGAGGAACCTGTTTCTGGGCCTGACGCCCCTGTGGTGCCTGCTGTCCCTGTTGTCTCGGGGGTCCAAGATACGGCTTCTTGCCGTACTGCTGCTGCTGAGAGTGGCCCTGATGAGGGAAGGGCCTCTTGCCATGCGCCTCCGCGCTAATATCTCTCAGCGTCTGCTCGGACCTCAAGGCACGCCTCAGTGCTGAAGCATAATCAGGTGGCTCAGCCATCAGCACATCCCTACGGATGGTAGGTCGAAGCCCTACAAGAAAGTGCTCCAGCTTCTCTTTCTCATCATCTCCAATCAACGGCACGAAATGGCAACCTCTCTCAAACTTCACCACAAACTGTGCCACCGACAAGTCTCCCTGTCTCAAGCTCATAAACTCCGTCTTCAAACGGCCTCTCACATCAGCAGTAAAATACTTCTCAAAGAACAGCTTCTTGAACTCGGTCCAAGGTAGAGTAGCTGGGTCCACAGTCTTCTCCATACCCTCCCACCAGAGGGCGGCATCATCCTGGAGGAGAAACACAGCACACCTCACTCTATCTGGATCTCCCAGCTGCATGTAGCGAAAGATCACCTCAAGGGAGCGGATCCAACCCTCCGCTACCAACGGATCAGTGGTGCCAGCGAAGTCCTTCGGATTCATCTTCCGGAACTGCTCATAAACAGCTCCCACTCCAGCTCTAGGAGCATCCGCATGACGCTCGAGAATGCGGGCCAATCCCGCTAGCACCTGCCCTCCTACATCCTCCTGCGGCGGCGGTGGAGGCGTAACTGCACGCGGATCATGACGACGAGCCATCTAAACGCATTGAGAAAATCCAACATTCAAATTTCATGCCTTTAAAAATATTTTTACTTCAAATTTAAACTTCTCAATAACTCAAGAAACTAATACATCAAAGCTTAAACAGATAGAGACATTAAACTTAAATCTTACAGACTTTGAGGCGAGATCCCCTAAGTTTCAGCAACCGGCAGTAGGCTCAGCCCAAACCAAGACCGTGCTCTGATACCAACTGTAACGACCCTCACTACTAGGCTATCAGACTATAATTTAAAACAAAGGAAAATTACGGATTTTTAAAAATTTTGCCATGACCTATTTGTAAATCAAATAAGCCATCAAGACTCAAACAACAATTTAAATAAGGAAAGAAAATTGACTTCAAAACTTAAGTGCGTTAAACATAAACATGCAATCCTAGTAACCACCTCCCGGTTACAGCATAAAGTAAACTAAAGCATTTAAAATTTATTCCAACGATAATCATAAACTTGCCAAAAGCGGAAAACGTACTTCAAAACATGAGCTGTAGCACAGGGAATGCACATCCTGGCTATAAATACTACAAGATCTCGAATAATACTTCATTATTACAAATTTGATAACTGTGCGGAAAAACATAAACTAAAAGGAAGCAACGGTCACTAGGCCTCGCACTACCGATGGCCTCATCCCAGTAGATCACGACCCTCCGTCTCCTCCACAAAATCCTCACCTGCAAACATTCAAGCATAGTGAGTCTAAAGACTCAGCAAGCATAACTAGGATAATAACAAGGGTTTAAAATACGTGATGCAAAAACTCAACTTAAACTGTAAAATGCATGAAACTAGAAAGATATAGAAATCATGCATTAATGAACTCACACTAAGATAAACTTTAACTTTCATAACATTCAACTTAGACTCATGCATAACTGAAAGACTGACATCAATGAAAAACGAGTCAACTAAAATTGTGAAACTTTAACTTTAAACTTTTCTTTACTTTTTCCTCTTAGAAATCCGATCCCTGATTTGTGACCCTCTGTTTCGATCATGATCATGGCTGCAGTGCACTATGCCGGCAAGACGACGAGATTTCTCCCGACGAACTTAACCCCTCTATGGCAAGGAGACCGAGATGCCTCCCGATCCCACATTGCCCCTCTGTGGCAAGGGTAAACAAGATGTCTCTTGCTCCTTGCCTAACCTCTATAACCTCTTGGTGAGTAGACCGAGGCATCCCCCGGCCTAGCAACACCCCTCTTGTCACAAACAGATCACTTCATTCAAAAATATTTGCTTTCTTTTCCCTTTTCATTTATAAAGACTCAACTCATACATTTTATGGCATGCAAACAAGTAAACTTCCTTTTTCTTTATTAAAATCAAGAATACGTCAAATGCACACGAATAAGAAATCTTTAAGACATGAGACTCGACTCGAAAATGTGAGTTTAAGGTGGATGAGTGGCTGCCCCTAAGTCCAAAGAAGACAACTTACCCAACAAAATTCTCAAACTTGACTTAACTCGAGCAAGTAAACCGAAAAACCCTTAACTTTGTCATATCTTAACCAAAACCCGTCCCGCTTGAACCGACACCTCATAAACACTCCAAATTACCCCTAGGACCAGAAAGTAACCTCCAAGGATCACCCGAACATTACAAACCAAAAACATTCCCGGACAGCCCCTTATACTCTAAACATTCTGCACTTACACCACAAACTTAAAAGACTCATAACTTACTCAATACTTATCCGATTCGGGCCCATTTTATATCGACGCGACCACAACATCATGAACTTTACCATGGAATAGCCTAAACCTGCACAGACCTCAGCCACGACACTGCCCTGCCCCGTGAACAGTGCTGCCCTGCACACTCACAACATCCAACTTACCTCTAACTCAAGAATTCAACCCCATAACTCTCCTTCCTCAACTTTTCTCCATACCAAACAACCAAACACCTCAAATAACCTCTCTTAGGACTTTTTCCAAACACTTGGGCTACACTCAATCCACACTTGCACAACACATATCAAGAACATCAATAATTAACCATCAAATCTCCAAAATGTTGAACAATCAATCAAGACCAATGCAAGACCAATAAATACTTCAACATCAATTAAATTTCAGCCCCTACACATGCAAAATTTCGAAATTTAGGTCCTTATACATTCTGAAAATTCGAATTTTGGCAAGAACAACCATATAATTCCATGTCAATGCACATATACTCAACATTAAATCACATAAACCCAACCCCATAACCCATTTAGCAAAAATCAGCCCCTTAAATGCCCAAATTCGAAACCCTAACATCACAACATCATGCATTTTCGAAATTATTGCAAGAAATCTTAAGGGTGGGGGTAGATATTGCTTGAATGAGTGCCCAAGAAAAAAAGTTACACTTGCCTTCAACTTTTACCAACAAAAATTCGAAAATAAGGGGAGATGGAGAGTGGAACTTCAACCAAACACCAAGCTAAGCACCTAGGGGAGCTTCTCCGGTGGCTGGGACGGCGGTAGGCGGCGGCGGACGGCGGCAGGGCGGCGGCAGGAGGGGTTGGACGGCTCCAACAAGTGAGAGGGGTGAAGGGGGGCGGCTAGTAGGGTTTAGAAGGGGCTAGGGTTATGTCTTGATTTTTAATTGAAATGTTTTAATGAGTGTAAATTAAAAGTGTAGTGTATTGTGTGTAGTGTTTTAAAATTTCACTTGTACTAGCAAAAGTACTACTTGTATTATTAAAACTTTTTACCTCAACTTTTTGCTATTTTCAAACTTCTAAATTTAAAATTTCAACTCTCAACATTTTAATTGAAATTCCACTAACCCGGATTTAATAAAATCCTATTTTATGAAAAATTTAGAAAATAACCCAAGAAAATGATAAAATTGCTTTTTGACCCCTAAAAATTCAAAATTTGCATTTTTGGCCAAAACCCCTCTTTTACCTCTAACTTAAAATCTTAAAATTAAAAATCTTGAAAATAAACCACCGAAGCCCACCGTCGTCGCCTGCCTGGATAAAAATTACTAACTAAACAGTTCAAGGCATTTAATTCAAATAAGTCAAGCAAGGCTAACTTTAACTTAAACTTAAACAATTAAATTCAAGAAATTTAAAAATGTAAATACTGAAAATAATTTTAGGCATGATTTTAGAATTTTAGAAGTT
>NC_133122.1:1487408-1497408 GCF_033568475.1 Henckelia pumila
TTTCCTTTTATTTTCGAATTTTTGGGTAGTCAAGGTTGAAGGCAAGTGTAACTTTTTCTTGGGCACTCATTCAAGCAATATATGCTCCTCCCCCTTTAGTTTTCTTTTGAAAAATCGAAATTCATGAGGTTATGAGTATGTATGTGTTCGGTTTTAGCCTACTAAGGTAGAGGTAGGGCTGTTTTTTTTTATTATTGCATTTGGATTGTGTTTATGTGGTTAAATGACGAATTTAGAAGCTATGGCATGGATTTCTATGAGGTTATATGCAATAATTCGAAAATTTCAGAAGTAAGGTGCCCTAAATTTCGAGATTTTTCATGTGTAAGGGCTGAAAGTGTAATGATGTTGAGGCATTTAATTGATGTGCATTGGTCTTGTTCGATCATCCATTAAAATGAGACTTTTGATGCTTAAAGGTTGATGTTTTTGAAATGTGAAGTGAAAGTGTGGTTGAGTGTTGCCCAAGTGCTTGGAAAAAGTCCTAAGTGATGTTATTTGAAGTGTATGGTTGTTTGGTATGGAGAAAAGTTGAGGAAAGAGAGTTATGAGGTTGAATTCTTGAGTTAGAGGTAAGTTGGATGTTGTGAGTGTGCAGGGCAGTACTGTTCACGGGGCAGGGCAGGGTCTTGGCTGAGGTCTGGGCAGGGTTAGGCTATTCCATGATAAAGTTCATGATGTTGTGATCGCGTCGGTATAAAATGGGCCCGAATTGGATAAGTATTGAGTAAGCTATGAGTCTTTTAAGTTTGTGGTGTAAGTGCAGAATTTTTAGAGTATAAGGGGCTGTCCGGGAATGTTTTTTGTTTGTAATGCTTGGGTGATCCTTGGAGGTTACTTTATGGTCCTAGGGGTAATTTGGAGTGTTTATTAAGTGTCGGTTCAAGCGGGACGGGTTTTGGTTAAGATATGACAAAGTTAAGGGTTTTTCGGTTCACTTGCTCGGGCTAAGTCAAGTTTGAGGAAATTTGTTGAGTGAAGTGTTTCTTTTGTCTTAGGGGCAGCCACTCATCCACCTTACACCCACATTTTTAGTTGAGTCTCATGTTTTAAAGGTTTCTTATTCGTGTTCATATGTCATGTTCTTGAGTTTCATAAAGTGAAAGGAAGTTTTCTTGTTTTGCATGCTATAAAGAGGTGTGAGTCGAGTCTTAATGAATGAAAAGGAAAAGAAAGTAAATGTCTTTGAATGAAGTGATTTGTTTGTGACAAAGAGGGGTGTTGCTAGGCCGGGGGATGCCTCGGTCTACTCACCAAGAGGTTATAGAGGTTTAGGTAGGGAGCAAGAGACATCTTGTTTATCCTTGCCACAGAAGGCAATGTGGGATCGGGAGTAATCTCGGTCTCCTTGCCACAGAGGGGCAATGTGGGATCGGGAGTTATCTCGGTCTCCTTGCCACAGAGGGGCAATGTGGGATCGAGAGTTATCTCGGTCTCCTTGCCACAGAGGGGTTAAGTTCGTCGGGAGAAATCTCGTCGTCTTGCCGGCATAGTGCACTGCAGCCATGATCATGATCGAAACAGAGGGTCACAAATCAAGGATCTGATTTCTAGAGGAAAAAGTAAAAGAAAAGAAAAGTTAAAGTTTCAAAGTTTCAGTTGACTCGTCTTACGTTTATGTCAGTCAATCAGTTATGCATGAGGTTAAGTTTAATGTTATGAAAGTTTATGTTATGAAAGTTGAAAGTCTATCATAGCGTGAGTTCATCATTGAATGCTATATTACTCTTGTATTTTCATGCATATTTACAGTTAAAGTTCAAAGTATACTATGTATCATAGTTTGAAGTATCGCATCACGTATTTTAAACCCTTGTTACTACACTGTTTATACTTGTTGAGTCTTTAGACTCACTATGCTTGAACGTTTGCAGGTGAGGAGACTGTTGTTGAGATGGAGGGGCATGATCTACTGGGATGCGGCCATCGGTGGTGCAAGGCCCAGTGACCGTTGCTTCTTTATGTTTACGTTTTCCGCACATTTCTCTGTTATGTAATAATGAAGAGTTATTTGAGTATTTTTAGTATTTATAGCCAGGATGTGCATCCCCTGTGCTACAGTTTACGATTTGAAGTACGTTTTCCGCTTAAGCATGTTTATGATTATCGTCGGAGATTTTAAATACCTTAGTTTACTTTATGCTGTAACCGGGAGGTGGTTACTAGGATTGCATGTTTATGATTAGCGCACTTGAGTTTTTATGTCAGTATTCCTTTCCTTATTTGAATTGCTGACTGAGTCTTGTTGGCTTGTTTGTTTTACGAATAGGTCATGGCAAAATTTTAAAAAAATCCGTAATTTTCCTTTATTTTAATTATAGTCTAGTAGTGAGGGTCGTTTCAGTTGGTATCAGAGCACGGTCTTGGTTTGGGCTGAGCCTACTGCCGGTTGCTGAAACTCAGGGGATCTCGCCTCAAAGTCTGTAAGATTTAAGTTTAATGTCTCTATCTGTTTAAGTTTTGATGTATTAGTTTCTTGAGTTATTGAGAAGTTTAAATTTGAAGTAAAAATATTTTCTAAGGAATGAAATTTGAATGTTGGATTTTCTCAATGCGTTTAGATGGCTCGTCGTCGTGATCCGCGTGCAGTTACGCCTCCACCGCCGCAGGTGGATGTAGGAGGACAGGTGCTAGCGGGATTGGCCTGCATTCTCGAGCGTCATGTGGATGCTCCTAGAGCTGGAGTGGGGACTGTTTATGAACAGTTCCGGAAGATGAATCCGAAGGACTTCGCTGGCACCACTGATCCGTTGATAGCGGAGGGTTGGATCCGTTCTCTGGAGGTGATCTTTCGCTATATGCAGCTGGGAGATCCAGATAGAGTGAGGTGTGCTGTGTTTCTCCTCCAGGATGATGCCGCCCTCTGGTGGGAGGGAATGGAGAAGATTGTGGACCCAGCTACTCTACCTTGGATTGAGTTCAAGAAGCTGTTCTTTGAGAAGTATTTTACTGCTGATGTGAGAGGCCGTTTGAAGACGGAGTTTATGAGCTTGAGACAGGGAGATTTGTCGGTGGCACAGTTTGTGGTGAAGTTCGAGAGGGGCTGCCATTTCGTGCCTTTGATTGGAGATGATGAGAAGGAGAAGCTGGAGCACTTTCTTGTGGGGCTTCGACCCGCCATCCGTAGGGATGTACTTATGGCGAAGCCAGCTGATTATGCTTCAGCGCTGAGGCGCGCCTTGAGGTCCGAGCAGACACTGAGAGATATTAGCGCGGAGGCGCATGGCAAGAGGCCCTTTCCTCATCAGGGCCACTCTCAGCAGCAGCAGCACGGCAAGAAGCCGTATCATGGACCACCGAGACAGCAGGGATAGCAGACACCACAGGGGCGTCAGGCCCAGAAACAGGCTCCTCCCAAGGCTGGGGAGAAGCCCATTTGCCAGGTTTGCCACCGCCCGCACTTTGGGAGATGTTTGAAGGATGCTGGAGTTTGCTTCAAGTTCAAGAAGCCAGGCCATATCTCTACCCATTGTCCAGAGCTGAGGAGGCCCGTGCAGGGCAGAGTGTTCAAGATGGAGGCCGAGCAGGCCGACCCAGACACTACTCTTCTCACAAGTAATATCTTAACTTTTGGGTTAGAGCAGTTAAAGATTTGTTGATGCATGCGACTCTAAATCTTTGCTTGTTTGAGGTTTTACTCTAGTAACTTGTTGCATGCCTTAGGACCTTTGACTGTTTAGCATGAATAGTATCTTGTTTGGGAATTGTTGAATTAGAATGAGCCTAAGTAGAACTCGTGGTTTTAACTTCAACCTTTTGTCGTTGTAACTACTGCTATGCAGGTAGGATTGTTGTGGCAGGCGTAGCCACGAGGGCCTTATTAGACTCAGGGGCTACCCATTCCTTTATATCGGAGTCTTTTGCCCTTGAGAGGGGCATTCAGAGCGAGGAATTGGAGGTTGGATTCGCAGTTACTATCCCCTCAGGGGAAGAGCTATCCACCAGGAGCTTGGTGAGAGACCTTGTATTGCTTTTTCAGGGTCAGTCAGTGGTAGCAGACCTCATAGTGCTACCTTTGCCAGAGTTTGACCTGATTCTTGGGATGGATTGGATGACGAAGAATGCGGTGATGATAGACTTCCAGCAGAGATCAGTACTAGTCAGGCCTGAGGGCAAGGAACCGTTTTGGTTCGAGGCTGCTAAGAGCTTGAGGAAGACTCGAGTCATTTCTACCATGCAAGCTCAGAGGCTTGTGCTTAGTGGGTGCGAGTCATTTCTAGCCAGTTTATCTTTGACAGAGCTGCCAGAGCGACCAGTTATTTCTGATGTGGCGGTCGTCAGGGAGTTTGAGGATGTGTTCCCTAGCGATGTTGTGGGAATTCCGCCCGATAGAGAAGTGGAGTTCTCTATAAATTTGATTCCCGGTACTGTGCCTATCTCCAAGGCACCGTACAGATTGGCTCCTACCGAAATGAAGGAGTTAAAAGAGCAGATTCAAGATTTGCTTGACAAGGGATTCATACGCCCTAGTTTCTCCCCATGGGGCGCACCAGTTCTCTTCGTTAAGAAGAAGGACGGTAGTCTAAGATTGTGCATAGACTACCGAGGTTTGAACGGAGTGACTGTGAAGAACAAGTACCCATTACCTAGGATCGAGGACCTCTTCGATCAATTGCAAGGTGCATCCGTCTTTTCGAAGATTGATCTTCGTTCAGGTTATCACCAGTTGAAGGTGAAGGAGTCAGATGTGGCGAAGACAGCTTTTAGGACTCGTTACGGTCATTACGAGTTCCTTGTGATGCCGTTTGGGATGACGAACGCGCCCGCGGTTTTCATGGATCTTATGAACCGCGTGTTTCAGCCTTACTTGGACCGCTTTGTCATTGTTTTCATCGATGACATCCTCATTTATTCGAAGGATAGAGTGGAGCATGAACAACATTTGAGGACCGTTCTTGAGGTGCTTCGAGAGCACAAGTTGTTGGCCAAGTTTGATAAGTGTGAATTCTGGTTGGAGAAAGTTGCTTTCTTGGGTCATATTATTTCTAAGAGCGGTGTGGAAGTAGACCCTTCAAAGGTTCAAGCAGTGAAGGAGTGGTCTATACCGAGGAGCGCGTCTGAGATTCGCAGTTTTCTTGGATTAGCCGGTTATTACCGAAAATTTATCAAGGGTTTTTCCTCCATTGATGTGCCTATGACAGCGTTGACTAAGAAGAACGCCAAGTTTGTTTGGAGTGCCGAGTGTCAAAGGAGCTTTGATACTTTGAAGTAAGCTCTTACGACAGCGCCAGTGTTGACCATGCCATCCGGGCAAGGTGATTTTGTGGTGTATACTGATGCTTCCAAGTTGGGATTGGGAGCAGTTCTGATGCAGCGAGATAGAGTTATTGCCCATGCTTCTAGGCAATTGAAGGAGCACGAGAAGAACTACCCTACTCATGACTTAGAGTTGGCAACGGTAGTGTTTGCTCTTAAGATTTGGAGACACTATCTTTACGGAGAGAAGAGTCAGATCTTCACAGACCACAAAAGCCTCAAGTACTTCTTCACCCAGAAGGAGTTGAATATGAGGCAGCGTAGGTGGTTAGAGTTGGTGAAGGACTATGACTGCAATATTAGCTACCACCCTAGTAAAGCTAATGTGGTTGCAGATGCTTTGAGCAGGAAGACTGCAGTGATTACCTCCTTGTCAGTGTCTAGACCGTTGCAGGTTGAGATTCAGAGGTATGGTCTTGAGTTTTATGCAAGTGGTAGAGCTCCCCGATTGTCTTCCCTAAGTGTGCAGACTACACTTTTTGATCGTATCCGTGCAGCGCAGTCAGTTGATGAGCAGATCAGGAAGTGGAGACAGAGAGATGAGGAGAAAGGCAGTGGTTTGTATGCTGTGGTAGATGGGATTGTGAGGTACAGAGGTAGATTTTGGGTTCCCGCAGGTGATTCTCTGCGAGTTACTATCATGGCAGAGGCACATACGTCGCCGTACTTAATCCACCCTGGTAGTACAAAGATGTATCGGGATCTTCAGCAGCTTTATTGGTGGCCAGGCATGAAAAGTGACATTGCCCGATTCGTGTCAGAATGCCTGACATGCCAGCAGGTCAAGGCGGAGCATCAGAGACCAGCCGGATTGCTTAAGCCTCTCCCTATTCCTGAGTGGAAATGGGAGAATATCACCATGGACTTTGTTGTGGGATTGCCGAAGACAGTGAGAGGTTCAAATGCTATTTGGGTTATTGTAGACCGTCTCACTAAGTCGGCTCACTTTTTACCGGTGAAGATGACTTTCACGATGACACAGTTCGCGGAGTTGTATATCCGGGAGATAGTCAGACTACATGGTATTCCAGTCTCCATAGTGTCTGATAGAGATCCACGGTTTACTTCGTCTTTTTGGAAGAGTCTTCATTCCGCTATGGGTACGAAGCTACTTTTTAGCACCGCCTTCCACCCGCAGACTGATGGCCAGTCAGAGAGGGTGATTCAGATTTTGGAGGATCTTTTGAGGGCATGTGCTATTGATTTTCAAGGTAGTTGGGAGTCGAGACTACCACTAGTGGAATTCGCGTATAATAACAGTTTTCAGTCCACTATTGGCATGGCTCCCTACGAGGCACTTTATGGGAGGAAGTGTAGATCTCCAGTGTTGTGGGATGAGATAGGTGAGAGATCAGACTTTGGTCCGGAGATTGTTCAGTTGACCACCGAGGTAGTGGCTAAGATCCGTGATAGGATGAGGACTGCCCAGAGTAGGCAGAAGAGTTATGCTGATCACCGGAGGAGAGACTTGGATTTCTCGGTGGGTGATCATGTATTTATCCGTGTAGCGCCGCTAAAGGGAGTTTTGAGGTTTGGGAAGAAAGGAAAGTTGGCACCGAGGTTTATAGGACCCTTCGAGATTTTGGAGAGGGTAGGGGCACTGGCTTATAGAGTGGCCCTGCCGCCTAACCTTGATAAGATCTATAGTGTCTTCCATGTGTCGATGTTGAGGAAGTACATCTCGAACCCATCCCATGTGCTTAGTTTGGAACCGCTTCAGCTATCTCCTCACTTGTCCTATGAGGAGACGCCCATCCGGATTTTGGATAGACAGGAGAGAAGACTCCGTAACAAGTCAATTACAATGATCAAGGTGAGATGGCAGAACCATTCGGATGAAGAGGCCACTTGGGAAGCAGAAGCAGATTTCAGAGATCGCTATCCGGAGCTTTTTGGTGAGTTTTAATTTCGAGGACGAAATTTCTTATTAGGGAGGGAGGAATTGTAGCACCAAGAACTTCTAAAATTTGAAAATCATGCCTAAAATTATTTTCAGTATTTATATTTTAATTTCTTGAAGTTAATTGTTTAAGTTTTAGTTAAAGATAGAATTGTTCGATTTATTTGGATTAAATGCCTTGAATTGTTTGGTCTAGTAAGTTTCTGTCCCGGCAGGCGACAATGGTGGGCTTCGATGACATATTTTCAAGACTTTCACTTTTAAGATTTTTAAGTTAGAGGAAAAAGGGGGTTTTGGCCGGAAATGTAAATTTCGAACTTTTCGGGGGTCGGAAAGCAATTTTATTATTTCCTTGAGTTTATATCCTAAACTTTTCATAAGATAGGATTTTATTAAATCCGGGCTAGTTTAATTTCAATTAAAATGATTAGAGTTGAAATTTTAAACTTAGAAGTTTTAGAGGTGCAAGTTTTGAGGTGAAGAGCTACTTTAGTGCAAGTAGCACTTTTATTTGTCTTTTAGCACTTTTATAGTACAAGATTCTCACACACACACACACACACCAAAACCCTACACTCTCATTATTTTTCCCACTTAAAATTTTCACTCCCATTATTTTTTTCCCTCTAGATATAAATCATTCAACACAATTAAAAACCCTAGCCCCTTCTAAACCCTAGTAGCCGCCCACCCCCCTTCTCCCTTGAAGCTCCCTCTCGGCCAAGTGCCTTCCGCCGCCCCAAGCCGCCGCTGCCACCGTCCACCGCCGTCCCCACTGCCGGAGGAGCTCCACAAGAAGCTTAGCTTGATGTTAGCTTGAAGTTTCAGCTCTCCTTTCCTTTTATTTTCGAATTTTTTGGTAGTCAAGTTTGAAGGCAAGTGTAACTTTTTCTTGGGCACTCATTCAAGCAATATATGCTCCTCCCCCTTTAGTTTTCTTTTGAAAAATCGAAATTCATGAGGTTATGAGTATGTATGTGTTCGGTTTTAGCCTACTAAGGTAGAGGTAGGGCTGTTTCTTTTTATTATTGCATTTGGATTGTGTTTATGTGGTTAAATGACGAATTTAGAAGCTATGGCATGGATTTCTATGAGGTTATATGCAATAATTCGAAAATTTCAGAAGTAAGGTGCCCTAAATTTCGAGATTTTGCATGTGTAAGGGCTGAAAGTGTAATGATGTTGAGGCATTTAATTGATGTGCATTGGTCTTGTTCGATCATCCATTAAAATGAGACTTTTGATGCTTAAAGGTTGATGTTTTTGAAATGTGAAGTGAAAGTGTGGTTGAGTGTTGCCCAAGTGCTTGGGAAAAGTCCTAAGTGATGTTATTTGAAGTGTATGGTTGTTTGGTATGGAGAAAAGTTGAGGAAAGAGAGTTATGGGGTTGAATTCTTGAGTTAGAGGTAAGTTGGATGTTGTGAGTGTGCAGGGCAGTACTGTTCACGGGGCAGGGCAAGGTCTTGGCTGAGGTCTGGGCAGGGTTAGGCTATTCCATGGTAAAGTTCATGATGTTGTGATCGCGTTGGTATAAAATGGGCCCGAATCGGATAAGTATTGAGTAAGTTATGAGTCTTTTAAGTTTGTGGTGTAAGTGCAGAATTTTTAGAGTATAAGGGGCTGTCCGGGAATGTTTTTGGTTTGTAATGCTTGGGTGATCCTTGGAGGTTACTTTCTTGTCCTAGGGGTAATTTGGAGTGTTTATTAAGCGTCGGTTCAAACGGGACGGGTTTTGGTTAAGATATGACAAAGTTAAGGGTTTTTCGGTTCACTTGCTCGGGCTAAGTCAAGTTTGAGGAAATTTGTTGAGTGAAGTGTTTCTTTTGTCTTAGGGGCAGCCACTCATCCACCTTACACCCACATTTTTAGTTGAGTCTCATGTCTTAAAGGTTGCTTATTCGTGTGCATATGTCATGTTCTTGAGTTTCATAAAGTGAAAGGAAGTTTTCTTGTTTTGCATGCTATAAAGAGGTGTGAGTCGAGTCTTAATGAATGAAAAGGAAAAGAAAGTAAATGTTTTAGAATGAAGTGATTTGTTTGTGACAAAGAGGGGTGTTGCTAGGCCGGGGGATGCCTCGGTCTACTCACCAAGAGGTTATAGAGGTTTAGGTAGGGAGCAAGAGGCATCTTGTTTATCTTTGCCACAGAGGGTAATGTGGGATCGGGAGTAATCTCGGTCTCCTTGCCACAGAGGGGCAATGTGGGATCGAGAGTTATCTCGGTCTCCTTGCCACAGAGGGGTTAAGTTCGTCGGGAGAAATCTCGTCGTCTTTCCGGCATAGTGCACTGCAGCCATGATCATGATCGAAACAGAGGGTCACAAATCAAGGATCTGATTTCTAGAGGAAAAAGTAAAAGGATTTGAAGTACGTTTTCCGCTTATGCATGTTTATTTCCGGCATAGTATTTATAGCCAGGATGTGCATCCCCTGTGCTACAGTTTACGATTTGAAGTACGTTTTCCGCTTATGCATGTTTATGATTATCGTCGGAGATTTTAAATACCTTAGTTTACTTTATGCTGTAACCGGGAGGTGGTTACTAGGATTGCATGTTTATGATTAGCGCACATGAGTTTTTATGTCAGTATTCCTTTCCTTATTTGAATTGCTGACTGAGTCTTGTTGGCTTGTTTGTTTTACGAATAGGTCATGGCAAAATTTTAAAAAAATCCATAATTTTCCTTTATTTTAATTATAGTCTAGTAGTGAGGGTCGTTTCACTTTCGCCCCTATACCCAAGTCAGACGAACGATTTGCATGTCAGTATTGCTGCGGGCCTCCACCAGAGTTTCCTCTGGCTTCGCCCCGCTCAGGCATAGTTCACCATCTTTCGGGTCCCGAC
>NC_133122.1:1500249-1507749 GCF_033568475.1 Henckelia pumila
TTTGTCTTTTGCTTCTTCTCGGGCTCGACTTTCTTGGGTGGTGGGTAGAACGTTTCTTGCCCTTCATACTTGGCCCCTTCTTCGCAGAAGATGAGGAGCCCACAAGAAAGCTGGCTTATCCTTCTTAAGTGTGGATTCATATGTAACGAGCATATTGACCATCTCTTCAAGGGTGGCCTCTATCTTGTTCATATTAAAATTTATCACAAATCCATCGAATGAAGAAGGAAGAGACAGAAGCAATAAATCCACATTGAGTTCATGCTCCAACACCAAATCTAGGGTCGCCAACTTCTGTATGAGCCAAATCACTCGTACCCCATGATCACGGACCGAAGTCCCTTCACGCATGCGGCACGTCATCACTCCTTAACAGTAGCGAACCTTTCAGCCCTCGACTGAGCCCCAAAAAGTTCCTTGAGTTGCGTGTGAATGTCAGCAGCATTCACCGTGTCCTCAAATCGCCTCTGGAGTTCATCAGACATCGAGCTTGCATATAGCATTTTGGTCTTGATGTCATGGTCACACCATGCATCAAGTTTGGCCAATTCCTGGACTTATGTCAGCTGGTGCTTCCTTCGGAGGTGCTTTCTCTAACACGTAGAGCATTTTCTCCGAAGTTAAGACAATCTTCAACTTCCGGAACCATTCCGTATAGTTGGCGCCAGTCAATTTGTTTTGTTCGAGGATCGAGAATAATGGATTTCGCGAATTCATTGTATGAAATACTGAAAAGGAAAACAGACTATATCAATGATTGTTTAACAATTTACTAAGACATAAAATAGGCGAATTTAATTTTATGAATCTCACTCCCACTATTTTAACGATTTCACCACCCTCTAGTGAAACGGGAAACTTTTTCCTTAGTGAGAACATGGAGTCAATTGACAAACTTATGGTCCCGAATACTAATTCAGCCAACCAAAATTCTCAAAAAGTAGAGCCCAATTGCTATCCAAATCCCACCCCCATGTATTTACCTCATGTCCCAATAAGGGCCCAATAATATGCCGCCCGATTAAAAGTTACATGTCAAGATGACCCATCAATATTAAGTTGTGATGGACGAAGTCCGCCATGTGATCCCCCAATAATATGAGCCGATCCCATGGGAGTTCGCACCCAACTTACAAACAAATGTCCGATCCAATGTACAGCTTTCCCGACTGGACGGGCCCCCCCAATAATATGAGACCGGGACCCGGATCCTCGGGGGTATAGCATCACATACATTGACCGATGATGGAAGGTAGGAACATTTAAAACACTATTTAACATTTCCAATTAATTTAATCTTGATATAAATTTTAAATACATATTTAAAAATGAGGGATTTTATTTCACCATAAAAATATTTGTCTCATCATATTTAATTGTATTGCATGCATTGCCGGATTCACGCAATTTATGTCTAAACATGCCATACAATCGTGCGAATATCACATATTATTTAGGATTGATCCGATTCCATTTTCCTAATTTGACCCGTGGTTGCCAATCACGGGTCTTAGTGCCAATCCTAGGTAATATGCAGTATGCAAATGCAATCTTTATTACATATGCTTCCAATTTACATTTCTTCAGTCTTCATAATGTCATGCTGGGCCCCCAACCATCTTCAAAATCTTGATCTCCCACTAAATCCTAATGTATTTACAATAAATAACAATGACAAAGTAGGGGAAACATTTTTAGGTTGGGTGGGAACGGCTATAAAAAACCCCAAGCCCACTTTTATTACATAATACATTCATATCGGGACCCATAAACCAGGCCCATTAAATAAAACCAACATATAATAAAGACAAAATGTCTGAAAAATTCCTAACATCCACACCTACAAAATTGGTCATGGCAATCGATCATGCCTTATCCAATAACATTTAATTCAAAATTAATTTATTGGATAACATGCTGTGGCAATTTCAAATTTAAACAAGATAAAATTCATATTTTATATATAAAATCACTCATTTCACATATAAAATAACATATATTAGTATCTCTATATCAAATAAAATCATATTTTTTATCTATAAAATCCAATTTTACAAATAATAAAATCATATTTTACTTAATATATATCATAAGATCATATCTTATCATCAATTGTACCAAAATAATTGATTTCAAAAATTCATATTTACGGATAAACTATTAAAATTTTTCCAAAAAAATACTCAAAATTTATCCAAAATCAATTTTAAAATTTAAACGGACTCGAACAAAGTTCGATCCGAAATCCTCGGTGTGAACCAATCAAAAACAATTTTTGACCCCGGACCAAAAATAAAATTTTAAATATTACAAATTAATTTTTTTTTTTAAATAAAAAATATAATTTTTTTCTTCCCCTCCCCGCGGGCCGCCCGGGACACTCCCGGGCTGGCCCGCACCCGGGGCGCGGGCCCGGGGGCAAGCCCGGCTGCCCCCTTAGGGCAGCGGCCTGGCGCCGCCCCTGGGGGCGGGCGCCTGTGCGCGCTGCCCTGGGCGACGCCGAGCGCCGCCCCGCGCTGCGCTGTGGCGGCGCCGAGCGCCGCCCCTGGCAGCGGCCGTGCGCTGCCCTGCGCTGCGCTGGGCAGCGCACAGCGGCTGCCCTGGGCGGGAGACGGTCTCCGCCTTGGGCGGCGCCGTGCGCCCCCCTTTGGGCGGCGCCGCGTGCGGACCGGGGCAGCAACAATTGCTTGCCCCACCGGGCAGCGATCCAATCGCTGCCCGTGGTTTTGCCCCGAAAAAATTTTTTTTTATTTAAAAATATTTATTTTGTTTCAAAAACCGAGACTGAGATCAAAAATTTTGTACAATTGATTAATTTAATCGTTTGATCTGAGCAACCTGGCTCATGATACCACTTTTGGAAAACAGGCGGTCAGATCAATCACGATTGATAACCGGTGCAGCGGAAGTTTAAAAAATTTTATCATGGAACAAAAATTTCCATGGATGTGGGTAATCAACCGTTTAACGATTTAAATTATTGTGTGTGTAAAATTCAAATAACAATTAATTAAATTTTACCTTCAATCTCGCAACGAGAATTACTGGGACACCAACAGATTTTATCTGCTCTTGTTGTTCTCTACCTTGGAACCGATGAACTCCTTCAAATCAGGTCCACGAATGAGGTTTAAATCCCTCTGATAGATTGCATTAGGAAAATCTATCAGAAGTTTTTCTGCGAAGATGATTAAAACGAATCTGATTCGTTATTCCTGACTGCGATTCAAAATCACAGACCGAAATTTCTCGGGCAGAGCAAAAGGGGGGACGGCCGAACCGAAAATTCTTTGAGAGAGAAGGAGGGTTTCGCTTTTCTGTTTTTTGTCTCAAAAATTATGAGCTGTTGTGTGTAATTTATGTACTGAAATAACTTATTTATAATGCAGGCCACTCAACACCTTAGGGCCCATTAGTCATAAGCTGGGGCCCGACAAGCAAAGCCCGCTCAGTTCAGAAATTGATATAAAAATTCATCGTGACTCCGATTGATTGAAACGATTTCACCAATGTGTACAGAAACCATTTTCTGCACGTTTTAAAGTCAAAATAAATTTTCCTTGAATCCGAATTCAGTGGTTTCCAAAAATGTCCATCCCTATGTCATTTTAGGAAAATCCTACTCCCTTACTCTTATTTACGAGGTCAAAAACTCCTTAGTTCTTTTAAAAAATTTTAACCTCTTTAAATTTAACTATCTCAACGGGGATTAAAACTCCATTACACTGTGTGACCCTCAATGGTTCAGGGGATGGATACAGCTAGCCGTGGGCTCACAACTCCTTGTGACTAGGAACAACACTTTCCGACTTGCCCAAACGATTCAATGGTAAAGCGCCTAGCAACATCGCCCCATGATTCCCTAGGTATCACTGATAGTGCCTTACAAGAAAACCAGTAAGATTTCGGTTAGCGTACAGTACGGTCCCTTCATCCATATATCCCGATCGAATCAACAACCATTGGGTATATCGAGAGTCGCTCAAGATTCGATAACTAGGCAATACATCTCGAAGATCAAATTAGTGACATCGCATGTGCTACTAAGAAAACATTTCTTAAATCACATCAAGTACTCTGGCCAGAGATTTGTCACACTAATATCTCCTCAGATCGCATAGGATATCCATACTCGCACGTATGTGGTGAATACTTGACAACAATGCATTGACTCCTATATGTGTCTGTAACTGTACCCAATCTCGACACCTGATGACCCCCATAGAGTCGGTAAACGGTCATTCAAAGCACAGCACTGGCATATAGGAGTCTCCTATGTTGTTTTCAAGTCGTAAGGTCTAATGGTCGTACAACCAAAACCGACGGACTTCTAATCCAACTCGATAAGTGATTAACCACTTGGAAAGTCCTAGGATAGGGTTTAGTAGTTCGATTATTCATCCTATGAATATCCGATTTTGCATGCCTTCAAACATCTCCCATGTTCCCTACCAATGAAACGTGGAGTACTCCGCATCGCCAAAATGCTAGTCTCAAACTCGAGCGATCATTATCTCTTATTATCGGACGGCTCAATCGACTAAGGATCGGTTTTTAGAATATACAGTGACTATAAGATGTTATTTCATGATAGACATCTCCATGTTCTACCACATCTTACATACACTATAGTATATTCAAGGTATTTATCCAAATACACACAATAGTATATCACAATTTAACAAATATGAAAGTAATACAAAAGTTCATTGCATAAGTGTGTAAATAATATTAAACAAAAGATTGTTTATACCATAAGACGTCATCAAAAGCCCATAGCCACACAGTTAGGCTCACTGGGCCACACCACATCTTTACAAGAGGGCGTGGACGGGGACCTGCAAAAGGATGGCCGTTGGCTTTGCATGTGGGTGGCACGTGACCCTACTGGGGAGGCAATAGGTCTCTGACCAGGGTGCACTTGAAGGCACGGGTGATAATGGATTAGACATTGATAATAATCAACCCCTTGTGCAAGATGAGGAACATATCAATGATGAGGGCTTGGTTTTAGAAATTCCGGGAAGTAATGGGGAAGAAAAGTTTGTAGTGGAAGTCTTTGAAGGTGATGGAGATGAAGAGGGCTTTGAAAAAGTGGTTAGTAAGCAAACAAAAAAGAAACTCAAGTACCTTAAGCGATTGTCGAGACCTAGAAATTCGGGAGGATCAAGCTCTAGCTTAACTTAGTACATTGAGGTGGATTCTAGGAAATGGCTTCCCAACATGACAGCGAAGTCCTTTCTATTAAACCAAGCACAAATTCGGGCTAGGAGACTTAAGGTCGTCTCTCGCCAAACATGAAGATTGCAAGTTGGAACATGAGGGGTTTCAATAAGCCCCTCAAACAAAGGCACGTTCAAGGAGTGTTGAAAAAATACAACTTGAGCGTCCTTGGGATACTTGAAGTAAAGGTTAATGTTAATCTTGTGGATAGAATGATGGATACTAAATTCCCTGGTATGTCTTTTATGCACAACTTTCATATGTGCACGAACAGTCGTATCCTTGTCATGTGGGATAGTAAGGATGTGAGGCTAGATGTTCTTGGTATGTCTGATCAAGTTATTCATGTCTCAGTTGTGTGCCTTCATTCTCAGAGAGTCTTTTTTAGCTTCTTTCATCTATGGCAGGAATTCGGTGGTGGCTAGGAGGCCTCTTTGGGATTTTCTGATCAACCATGGGGAGAATATTTCCCTCCCCTGGATCCTGTTAGGGGACTTTAACTGTGTAAGATACCCTCATGAGAAGATGGGTGGCATTCCTATTGCCCCGAGGGATATGGAAGATCTGAGAAATTGTATCAATCGATTGGAGCTCTCAGATGTGAATCATGTTGGTTGCTACTAAACTTGGTTTAGCCTGGCTGTTTCTTCTAAGCTTGACCGAGTGATGGTCAATCATCATTGGAGTGAATCAAATTTGGATGTATTTGCTGACTTTGTGGAACCGGGTTGCTTTTCTGACCATACTTGTTGTGTGGTTTCCATCTTCAGGGATAGCACTCGTCGTGCTACACCTTTTAAATTCTTCAATATGTGGGCCACCCACCCGGATTTTCTACAGTTATTCAGGACCAACTAGTGGTTCAGTGGGGGGGGGGGGGGCACAACACAATTCCTCCTCAAGAAAAAGCTACATGGGATGAAAAGAGTGCTGAAACAGCTTAATGAGCGCCATTTCAGTCATATCTCTAGTCGAGCAAAGCGTGCGAATGAGGATCTTGTAGAGGCCCAATCTATTGCCCTTAACTCTGGAGTTATAGACAACTCAATTGTGGTTCTTAGGAGAAAAGCAGAGTTCCTTCTTGAAGCGGAGCGCTTGTTTCTCTCCCAAAAGGCCAAATGTGAGTATCTCAAACATAGTGACAGATGCTCCAAATTCTTCCATGGTATGATAAAAAGGAACATCAAGAGAAATAAGATTGTGGCCCTCACTCTTAGAGATGGTTCAACTTCCATGGATCAAAATGAAATAGCGGATGAATTTGTGAATTTTCTATCAGGCCTTGTTGGGCTCGAGTTTGGAAAGAGATACCCTGGATACTTCCCTTGTTGCGCCTGGTCCGAAGGTGGAGGAGGCCAGCTCGGAGGGATTAATTAGAGATGTGAGTGTGAAAGAAAGTCAAGAGTGCTCTGTTCAACATTGAGGGATGACAAAGCTCCTGGCCCAGATGGTTTCGGGGCTGCTTTCTTTAAGAAGGATTGGTCCACTGTTGAAGGTGATGTTATTGCGGCTGTCTTGGAATTCTTTAGGAGTGGTAAGCTACTCAAACAGTGGAACCACGCTTCCATTGCGCTGGTGCCAAAGTCAGACCATGCCACTACAGTCAATGAATTCAGGCCAATATCGTGATGTACAGTGTTCTATAAAATAATTGCCAAGATCCTGACGAATAGATTAGTGGATGTGATTGAGCCTTTGATTAGTCAAGCTCAAGCAGCATTTGTTCTAGGTAGGTCAATTGTGGAAAACATTCACATGGCCCAAGAAATGCTGAAGCATTATGCTAGAAAGAGAGGCTCTCCCCGTTGCATCTTAAAGATAGACCTCAAAAAAGCATATGATACGGTTCACAGGGAATTCCTACGGGATACTTTGCGCTTCCTCAATTTTCCTCCTCGGTTTATTGTGAGCTCTACCTCCTATTCCATCTCACTAGGTGGACAATTGTTTGGATTCTTCAAAGGGGCCAGAGGCCTTCGTCAGGGAGATCCTTTGTCTACCATTCCTCTTTGTTTTGTGCATGGAAATGCTCTCACGGTCCATTCTTCATGCTTATACGATGTCAGATTTCCAGTTTCACCCTAGGTCTGATCACTTTAACATCACCCACTTGGTTTATGCTGATGATTTGCTGATTCTGTCGAAGGGTGATGTCCCAAGTGTAAAAATCATCCTGGATTGTGTTAGTAAGTTTGGGAAGATGGCTGGCCTCCGTGCTAATGCGATGAAATCCAATCTATTCATGGCAGCTGTCAAAGAGCCAGCGCTTAGTGAAAT
>NC_133122.1:1512749-1552749 GCF_033568475.1 Henckelia pumila
ACCCTTCAAATTCCATACACACACATATATATATCATATATATATATATATACACGCCTATATATATATACATATATAAATATGAAAGAGTAGGTGCCCGGTGAGCCAACTTGTGGCTAAGGGCTTTGATGACTCTTTGTATAAACAATCTTTTGTTTAATATTATTTACACTTTTATTAATGGCAATGACTTTATCTTTCTTCATATTGTTATATTGAGATATACTATTGTTGTTTTGATAAAGATCTTGAATATACTATAGTGTATGTAAGATGTGGTAGAACATGGAGATGTCTATCATGAAACACATCTTATAGTCACTGTATATTCTAAACTGTTCCTAGTCGATTGAGCCGTCCGATAATAAGGATAAGGATCGCTCGAATTTGAGACTAGCATTTGCGATGCGGAGTACCACGTTTCATTGGTAAGGAACATAGAGATGTTCGAAGCATGCAAATGGATATTCATACGATGAATGATCGAACTACCCTATCCGGACTTTCCAAGTGGTTATCACTTATCGAGTGGATAAAGTCCGCGGTTTTGGTTGTACACCATTAGTCCTTACTACTTGAAACATCATTGAGACTCTATATGCTAGTACTGTGCTTTGACTCGTTTATCGACTCTATTGGGGTCATCAGGTGTCAAGATTGGGTACAGTTACAACACATATAGGAGTCGATACTTTGTTGTCAAGGATTCACCACATACTTGCGAGTTTGGATATCCTATGCGATCTGAGGAGATATTAGTGTTTTTCGAATCTCTGGCCAGAGTACATGATGTGTTTTAAGAAATGGTTTCTTAGTAACACATGCGATGTCACTATTTGATCTTCAAGATTTATTGCATAGTTATCGAATCTCGAACGACTCTCGATATACCAATGGTTGTTGATTCGATCGGGATATATGGATGAAGGGACCGTACTGTACGCTAACCAAAATCTATTGGTTCTTGTAGGCACTATCAGTGATACCTCATGGGGCGATGTTGCTAGGCGCTCTTACCATGATTCGATGGGCAAGTCGGAAATTGTTGTTCCGAGTCACAAGGAGTTGTGAGCCCACGGCTAGCTGTATCCCTGAACCATTGAGGGTCACACAGAGTAATGGATTTTTAATCCCGTTGAGATAGTTAAATTTAAAGAGTTAAATTTAATGAACAAAGAAGTTGGACTTCTTAATTATGAGTAGAGGAGTAAGATTTCTAAAATGACATAGGGATGGGCATTTTTGGAAATCACTGAATTCGGATTCAAAAAATTATCTTGACTTTAAAAAGTGCAGAAATGGTTTCTGTGCACATTGGTGAAATCGGTTTATCAATCGGAAGTCACGATGAATTTTATATTAATTTCTGAACATGCGGGCTTTGCTTGTCGGGCTTGAACTTATGACTAATGGGCTCTAAGCTGTTAGTGGCCTACATTATAAATAAGTTATTGCAATACAGAAATTACACACAACAGGTCACAATTTTCGAAAAAACCCTATTTTTCTCTCAGTAGTGGCCGCCCCCTTCTCACCTCTGCTCGGAAAATCCAGTCTGTGAATTTTGAATTGCAGTCTGGTTTAACGGATCAAATTTGTTAATCTCTTCGTAGAAACTTCTGATAGATTTTCTAGTGCAATCTATCAGAGGGATTAAATATCCGTTTCGTGGACCTGATTGAAGAACAGTTCGTCCATCAGTTCCAGGGATATACAGCAAGAGCAGAGCAATCTGTTGGTGTCCAAAATCTCGATTCGAGATTGAAGGTAAAAATTTATAATTGTTATTTAATTTTTACACACACAATTTAATCGTAAGGTTTTGATACCCACTATGGAATCGTTCCATATAAAATTTTTAAACTTCCGCTGCACTGAGTATCAATCCTGATTGATTTGATCGACGCGTTCTCCAACAGTGGTATCAGAGCCAGGTTGCTCAGATCAAGCGATTAAATTAATCGATTGTACAAAAATTTTTTAAGCCTCGGTTTTTGAAACAAAATAAATATTTTTAAAAAAAAATAAAAAATTCGGGCAAAAATCTGGGCAGCGATTGGATCGCTGCCCGGGGGGGGCAGCGATGTGATCGCTGCTCTAGGGGCAGCCGGGCTGCCCGGCCCGACCCCATTAGGGCGCGAGCAGCCCGGGAATGTCCCGGGCGGCCCGCGGGAAAAATTAATTTTCAATTTTTAAATTAAATTTTAATATGTTAAAATTCTATTTTTGGTCCGATCGAAAATTGTTTTTGATTGGTCCACGTGGCGTCGGATCGAATTGTTCGAGTCCGAAAATTTTAAAATTGATTTTTGGATAAATTTGAATTTTTGGAAAATTTAAATATTTTATCCGTTAAATTGAATTTTGAAATTAATTATTTTTGGTACAATTGATGATAAGATATGATCTTATGGATATATTGAGTAAAATATGATTTTATGTATAAAATTGGATTTTATAGATAAAATATGATTTTATTTGATAAAAAGATAAAATATGATTTTGTATGTAAAATAAAGATTTTATATATGAAATATGATTTTATCCTTTTAAATTTAATTTGCCATTGCATGTTATCCAATAAATTAATTTTGAATTAAATGTTATTGGATAAGGATGATCGATTGCCATGACCAATTTTGTAGGTGTATGTTAGGAATTTACTTTTGTTTTTATTGTTGTTGGTTTTATTAATGGGCCTGGTTTATGGCCCAATATGAATTTGTCATATGTAATAAAAGTGGGCTTGGTTTATGGCCCGTTCCCACCCCTTAAAAATGTATCCCCTACTTGTCATTGTTATTTATTGTAAATACATTAGATTTAGTGGGAGATGAAGATTTGAAGATGGTGGTGGGCCCAGCAGACAATAAAGACAGAAGAAATGTAAATTGGAAGCTCAATGTAATAGGATTGCATTGCATACTGCATATTACCTAGGATTGGACTAAGACTCGTGATTGGCAACCACGGGCCGATTAGAAATGGAATCGATCATCTATATAATATGTGATATTATAGTTGTATGCATGTTTTAGACAAAATTGTGTGAATCCGACAAGCATACAAAACTTTAAAAACGATGAGACAAATTTTCAAAAATAAAATCCCTAATTTTAAATATGATTTTAAAATTGATATCAAGATAAATAAAGGAAATTTAAATTTGTTTAAAAGTTCCTACCTTCCATCAACGATCAATGTATGAGATGCTACCCGCGGATACGGTCGGCTCATATTATTGGGGGGGCCCGTTCGTCGGAACGCTGTACATTGGATCGACACATGTTGTAAGTTGGGTGGAACTCCCATGGGATCGGCTCATATTATTGGGGGATCCACATGACGACCGTCCATCACAACTTAATATTGATGGGTCATCTTGACATGTCATAATAAACGGCGTCATATTATTGGGCCCTTATTGGACATGAGGTAAAAATATGGAGGTTGATTTGGAAGCAATTGAGCTCTACCTTTTGAAAATTATGGTTGGCTGATATTATTCGGGACCATAGTTTGTCAATTGGACTCCATGTTCTCACTAAGGAAAACAGTTTCCCGTTTTCACTAGAGGGTAGTGAAATCGTTTAAAATAGTGGGTGTGAGATTCATAAAATAAATTTCGCCTATTTTATGTCTTAGTAAATTGCTTAAAACAATCACTGATATTTGTCTGTTTCTTTTCAGTATTTGATAAAGATGAATTCGCGTAATCCACTTTTCTCGATCCTCGAACAAAATAAGTTGACTGGCGCAAACTATACGGAATGGTTCCGTAAGTTGAAGATTGTCTTGACTTCGGAGAAGATGCTCTACGTGTTAGAAAAATCTCCTCCGAAGGAAGCACCAGCTGACATAAGTCCGGAAGAGTTAGCCAAACTTGATACATGGTGGGACCATGATATCAAGGCCAAATGCTATATGCAAGCCTCGATGTCTGATGAACTCCAGAGGCGATTTGAGGACACCGTGAAAGATGCTGACATTCACGTACAACTCAAGGAACTTTTTGGGCTCAATCGAGGGCTGAAAGGTTCGCTACTGTAAAGGAGCTAATGACGTGTCGCATGCGTGAAGGGACTTCGGTCCGTGATCATGGGTACGAGTGATTTGGCTCATACAGAAGTTGGTAACCCTTGATTTGGTGTTGGAGCATGAACTCAACGTGGACTTACTACTTCTATCTCTTCCTTCTTTGTTTGACGGATTTGTGGTGAATTTTAATATGAACAAGATAGAGGCCTCCCTTGAAGAGATGGTCAATATGCTTGTGACATATGAATCCACATTAAAGAAGGATAAACCGGCTTTCTTGGTGGGCTCCTCTTCTTCTGCTAAGAAGGGGCCAAGTACAAAGGGTAAGAAACGTTCTGCCCCACCCAAGATAATCGAACCCGAGAAGAAGTACAAGACAAAGGCTTCAAACATGGAAAAATCCAAGGATGTTTGCCATTACTGCAAGAAGCCCGGTCATTGGAAGCGTAACTGCAAGGAATATCTAGAGCAGTTGCGAACTGCGAAGGGTATGTTCTATATTGAAATAAATGTTTCACTTAATACTACTTCTTGGGTATTGGATACCGGATGTGGATCTCACATTTTGCAATGATTTGCAGGTGATGACAAGAAGTCGCAGGCTTAGAATGGGTGAGACCCAGCTGAGGCTTGGAAATGGTTCCAGAGTTGAAGCTAAAGCTGTGGGAGATGTTTATTTACTTTTGCAGAACGGTTTTAAGTTACTTTTAAGAGATGTTTTATTTGTTCCGGATTTTATTAAAAACATTATTTCTGTTTCTATGCTTTGATAGAGATGGTTATTCTTGCAATTTTGTGAATGGAATTTGCAATATTTACAAGAATGAATGTTTGATTGGAAATGGACAACTTGAAAACGATCTATACAACTTAAAACTAAAAGACGTTCCAATAAATTATGTTGATAAACCGGCAACAACAAACAAAAGGAAAATCGATAGCCAAAACCCGGCAAACCTTTTGGCACGCTAGGCTAGGTCATATTTCTTCAAGGAGGATGAACAAGCTAGTGGGAGAGGGCATGTTTGATATGTCTGATATTAACTCTCTACCTACTTGTGAATCCTGCCTAAAAGGAAAAATGACTAAATCTCCTTTTAAGGGGAAACCTGAGCGTAGTCAAAATCTGTTTGGATTTGATCCATACAGATGTTTGTGGGTCCATTTAGAGTTGGTACTCAATATGGCCACACCTACTTCATTACCTTTACTGATGATTATTCTAGGTATGGGTATTTATATTTAATCAAATATAAGTCTGAAGCATTTGAAAAGTTCAAAGAATTCAAGGCTGGAAGTAGAAAATAAGCTAGGTAAAAGTATTAAAGCACTTCGATCGGATCGAGGTGGAGAATACTTGAGTACCGAGTTTTTGGACTATCTGAAAGAGAATGGGATTCTCTCTCAGTGGACTCCTCCTATGGACACCACAGCTGAATGGTGTATCAGAGCGTCGTAATCGAACTTTGTTGGACATGGTTCGATCCATGATGAGCTTCACTGAGCTTCCACCTTCGTTTTGGGGCTATGCGCTTGAAACGGCGGTATTGTTGTTGAACAACGTCCACACTAAAGCAGTGGACAAAACACCTTACGAGTTCTGGAATGGCAAAGCTCCTAAGTATTCGTACTTGAGGATTTGGGGATGTCCTGCTTACGTGAAGCGGACAGTGGGAGATAAGTTGGATAGTCGATCCAGCTTATGTTCTTTTGTAGGGTATCAGAAGAATTCAATTGGATATTATTTCTATTATCCTGCTGAAACAAAGGTATTTGTTTCAAGGAATGCCACCTTCTTGGAGAAGGAGTTCTTATTAGATAAGAAAGGCGAGATGATGGAACTCGAAGAAATTCGAGAAGAACCCGAAATACAAAATAACGATCCTACACCTCAGGAACCATTGATAGACACGCCTGTGCTTAGAAGATCGACGAGGACTTCTAGACCTCCTATTCGATATGGTCTTCTTCTTGAAGGGGATCAAGATGAACCCGATGTTGGATGTGATCCAAGAAACTTCAAGGAAGCAATTTCTGATGCGAATTCAAATTTATGGCTTGAAGCTATGCAGTCGAAAATAGATTCGATGTATACAAACCAAGTTTGGTCTTTAGTAGATCCTCCCGATGGAATTGTTCCAATAGGGTGTAAATGGATCTACAAGAGAAAGCTTGGGCCTGATGGTAAGGTATTGACCTACAAGGCGCGATTGGTGGCAAAAGGTTATACTCAAAGACAAGGAGTTGACTATAATGAAACCTTTTCACCAGTTGCAATGTTCAAGTCCATAAGAATCCTTATTGCCATAGCTGCATGGTATTGACTATGAGATATGGCAAATGGATGTGAAGACTGCATTTCTTAATGGAGATATTAAGGAAGAAATCTATATGAAGCAGCCTAAGGGGTACACATCCATGGGAAGCGAGCATAAGGTATGCAAGCTTCAGAGATCAATTTATGGTCTAAAACAAGCATCAAGAAGTTGGAACCAAAAATTTGATGAAACAATAAAGGATTTTGGTTTCATCAAGAACCCGGAGGAACCATGCGTGTACAAGAAACTAGTTAAGGATGCTGTGACATTCTTAGTACTTTATGTTGATGACATCCTACTCATTGGGAATGACGTAGGGATGCTGCAGTCAACAAAGATATGGTTATCAGGTAGATTCTCGATGAAGGATTTGGGTGAGGCATCCTATATTCTTGGGATACAGATCTATAGAGATAGATCTAAGAGAATGATAGGACTCACTCAATCAACCTACATCGACACCATATTGAAACGGTTTTCAATGGATGGGTCCAAGAGAGGACATCTACCCATGTCTCATGGAGTTTCTCTATCCAAGTCTATGTGTCCCAAGACTGAAGAAGAGATAGAGAAAATGACACATGTACCATATGCGTCAGCCATAGGTAGTATCATGTATGGGATGATATCTACCAGACCGGATGTAGCATTTGCTCTGAGTGTCACGAGCAGATATCAAGCTAATCCCGGTCAAATGCATTGGAAAGCCGTGAAGGACATTCTTAAGTACTTACGAAGGACTAAGAATATGTTCATGGTAAATGGAGGAAGAGAAACTAAAATTGGAAGGCTATACCGACTCTAGCTTCCAAAGTGACGTGGATGACTCGAAGTCAACCTCTGGATTTCTGTTCATGCTCAATGGCGGTGCTGTCTCTTGGAAGAGTTCCAAGCAGGACACCACAGCGGATTCCACCACTAAGGCAGAATACATTGCAGCATCAGCTGCTGCTAAAGAGGCCGTTTGGATGAGGAATTTCGTCCAAGAGTTGGGCGTCATTCCTGAAGTTGTTGGTCCAGTCCCGGTGTACTGTGACAACATGGGTGTGCTATTGCTCAGGCAAAGGAACCAAGGTCTCATCAAAGATCAAACACGTACTGGAGAAAATACCACATCATCCGGGAGATTGTGGAAAGAGGAGACATCACTGTCGAAAGAGTGGCCTCTGCAGACAATATCGCTGATCCACTTACTAAGCCCTTGCCAGGACCATTATTTGACAAACATCACGAAAGCAATGGGTCTACGTAGCATGACTAGTTGGCTTTAGGGAAAGTGGGAGATTAAAAGAGTAGGTGCCCGGTGAGCCAACTTGTGGCTAAGGGCTTTGATGACTCTTTGTATAAACAATCTTTTGTTTAATATTATTTACACTTTTATTAATGGCAATGACTTTATCTTTCTTCATATTGTTATATTGAGATATACTATTGTTGTTTTGATAAAGACCTTGAATATACTATAGTGTATGTAAGTTGTGGTAGAACATGGAGATGTCTATCATGAAACACATCTTATAGTCACTGTATATTCTAAACTGTTTCTAGTCGATTGAGCCGTCCGATAATAAGGATAAGGATCGCTCGAGTTTGAGACTAGCATTTGCGATGCGGAGTACCACGTTTCATTGGTAAGGAACATAGAGATGTTTGAAGCATGCAAATGGATATTCATACGATGAATGATCGAACTACCCTATCCGGACTTTCCAAGTGGTTATCACTTATCGAGTGGATAAAGTCCGCGGGTTTTGGTTGTACACCATTAGTCCTTACTACTTGAAACATCATTGAGACTCTATATGCTAGTACTGTGCTTTGACTCGTTTACCGACTCTATTGGGGTCATCAGGTGTGGGATTGGGTACAGTTACAACACATATAGGAGTCGATGCTTTGTTGTCAAGGATTCACCACATACTTGCGAGTGTGGATATCCTATGCGATCTGAGGAGATATTAGTGTGACGAATCTCTGGCCAGAGTACATGATGTGCCAAAATCTATTGGTTCTTTGTAGGCACTATCTGTAACGACCCACTGTATCAAGACGGGTCTTTTCAGCGTGCTTTTGTCCTCACTCACACGCACCTTGAGAAACTTCCCAGGGGGTCACCCATCCTATAATTTCCCCAAGTCAAGCACGCTTAACTTTGGAGTTTTATGTGATGAGCTCCCGAAAAGAAGATGCACCTTCTTGATATGAGCAGTACATATGAAATCTTTTAAACCCTCCTCAACTATGTAGTCTCATACCTACACAGTCTCAGAATCCCCTCTCATTCCGGCATGGGATCGGTTCATTCATGTCTCCCTCCGCCTAGAAGCATACCAGGAGCCGCTCATTGTCCGTGCAACCTCTTGGCACCGGCGATCACTCCCTGCTTCTCAGCCCCGGGCGTCACATGCCCACCAAGCTTCGTCTTGGTTCGTCCCCGAACCATACCGTACTAAGAGAGGTCGGCTTTGATACCATTTGTAACGACCCACTGTATCAAGACGGGTCTTTTCAGCGTGCTTTTGTCCTCACTCACACGCACCCTGAGAAAACTTCCCAGGGGGTCACCCATCCTATAATTTCCCCAAGTCAAGCACGCTTAACTTTGGAGTTTTTATGTGATGAGCTCCCGAAAAGAAGATGCACCTTCTTGATATGAGCAGTACATATGAAATCTTTTAAACCCTCCTCAACTATGTAGTCTCATACCTACACAGTCTCAGAATCCCCTCTCATTCCGGCATGGGATCGGTTCATTCATGTCTTCCTCCGCCTAGAAGCATACCAGGAGCGCTCATTGTCCGTGCAACAACTTGGCACCGGCGATCACTCCCTGCTTCCTCAGCCCCGGGCGTCACACTATCAGTGATACCTAGGGAATCATGGGGCGATGTTACTAGGCGCTCTTACCATGATTCGATGGGCAAGTCGGAAATTGTTGTTCCGAGTCACAAGGAGTTGTGAGCCCACGGCTAGCTGTATCCCTGAACCATTGAGGGTCACACAGAGTAATGGATTTTTAATCCCCGTTGAGATAGTTAAATTTAAAGAGTTAAATTTAATGAACAAAGAAGTTGGACTTCTTAATTATGAGTAGAGGAGTAAGATTTCCTAAAATGACATAGGGATGGGCCTTTTTGGAAATCACTGAATTCGGATTCAGAAAAATTTATCTTGACTTTAAAAGGTGCAGAAATGGTTTCTGTGCACATTGGTGAAATCGGTTTATCAATCGGGAGTACGATGAATTTTATATTAATTTTCTGAACATGCGGGCTTTGCTTGTCGGGCTTGAACTTATGACTAATGGGCCCTAAGCTGTTAGTGGCCTACATTATAAATAAGTTATTGCAGTACAGAAATTATACACAACAGGTCACAATTTTTGAAAAAACCCTATTTTTCTCTCAGTAGTGGCCGCCCCCTTCTCCCCTCTGCTCGGAAAATCCAGTCTGTGAATTTTGAATTGCAGTCTGGTTTAACGGATCAAATTCGTTAATCTCTTCGTAGAAACTTCTGATAGATTTTCTAGTGCAATCTATCAGAGGGATTAAATATCCGTTCGTGGACCTGATTGAAGAACAGTTCGTCCATCAGTTCCAGGGATATACAGCAAGAGCAGAGCAATCTGTTGGTGTCCAAAATCTTTATTGTTTTATCAAATTTCTGGTTCCAACTTCTTGATGCTTGTTTGAGACCATAGATCGATCTCTGAAGCTTGCATACCTTATGCTCGCTTCCCATGGATGTGTATCCCTCAGGCTGCATCATATAGATCTCTTCCTTAATGTTTCCATTAAGAAATGCAGTCTTCACATCCATTTGCCATATCTCATATTCATACGAAGCAGCTATGGCAATAAGGATTCTTATGGACTTGAACATTGCAACTGGTGAAAAGGTTTCATCATAGTCAACTCCTTGTCTTTGAGTATAACCTTTCGCCACCAATCGTGCCTTGTAGGTCAATACCTTACCATCAGGCTCAAGCTTTCTCTTGTAGATCCATTTACACCCTATTGGAACAATTCCATCGGGAGGATCTACTAAAGACCAAACTTGGTTTGTATGCATCGAATCTATTTCCGACTGCATAGCTTCAAGCCATAAATTTGAATCCGCATCAGAAATTGCTTCCTTGAAGTTTCTTGGATCACATCCAACATCGGGTTCATCTTGATCCCCTTCAAGAAGAAGACCATATCGAATAGGAGGTCTAGAAGTCCTCTCGGATCTTCTAGGTATAGCGTGTCCATCATTGGTTCCTCAGGTGTAGGATCATTATTTTGTATTTCGGGTTCTTCTCGAATTTCTTCGAGTTCCATCATCTCGCCTTTCTTATCCAATAAGAACTCCTTCTCCAAGAAGGTGGCATTCCTTGAAACAAACACCTTTGTTTCAGCAGGATGATAGAAATAATATCCGATTGAATTCTTCGGATACCCTACAAAATAACATAAGGTGGATCGACTATCCAACTTATCTCCCACTGTCTGCTTCACGTAAGCAGGACATCCCCAAATCCTCAAGTACGAATACTTAGGAGCTTTGCCATTCCATAACTCGTATGGTGTTTTGTCCACTGCTTTGGTGTGGACGTTGTTCAACAACAACACCGCCGTTTCAAGCGCGTAGCCCCAAAACGAAGGTGGAAGCTCAGTGAAGCTCATCATGGATCGAACCATGTCCAACAAAGTTCGATTACGATGCTCCGACACACCATTTAGCTGAGGTGTCATAGGAGGAGTCCACTGAGAGAGAATCCCATTCTCTTTCAGATAGTCTAAAAACTCGGTACTTAAGTATTCTCCACCTCGATCCGATCGAAGTGCTTTAATACTTTTACCTAGCTTGTTTTCTACTCCAGCCTTGAATTCTTGGAACTTTTCAAATGCTTCAGACTTATATTTCATTAAATATAAATTCCCATACCTTGAATAATCATCAGTAAAGGTAATGAAGTAGGTGTGGCCATATTGAGTACCAATTCTAAATGGACCACAAACGTCTGTATGGATCAAATCCAACAGATTTTGACTACGCTCAGGTTTCCCCTTAAAAGGAGATTTAGTCATTTTTCCTTTCAGGCAGGACTCACAAGTAGATAGAGAGTTAATATCAGACATATCAAACATGCCCTCTCCCACTAGCTTTTTCATCCTCCTTGAGGAAATATGACCTAGCCTAGCATGCCAAAGGTTCGCCGGATTTTGACTATCGATTTTCCTTTTGTTCGTTGTTACCGGTTTATCAACATAATTTATTGGAACGTCTTTTAATTTTAAGTTATATAGATCGTTTTCAAGTTGTCCATTTCCAATCAAACATTCATTCTTGTAAATATTGCAAATCTCATTCACAAAATTGCAAGAAAAACCATCTCTATCAAGCATAGAAATAGAAATAATGTTTTTAATCAAATCTGGAACAAATAAAACATCTCTCAAAAGTAACTTAAAATCGTTCTGCAAAATTAAATAAACGTCTCCTATAGCTTTGGCTTCAACTCTAGAACCATTTCCGAGCCTCAGTTGGGTCTCACCCATTCTAAGCTTGCGACTTCTTGTCATCACCTGCAAATCATTGCAAATGTGAGATCCACATCCGGTATCCAATACCCAAGAAGTAGTATTAAGTGAAACATTTATTTCAATATAGAACATACCCTTCGCAGTTCGCAACTGCAATAGATATTCCTTGCAGTTATGTTTCCAATGATCGGGTTTCTTGCAGTAATGACAAACATCCTTGGACTTTTCCATGTTTGAAGCCTTTGTCTTGTTCTTCTTCTCGGGTCCGGTTTTCTTGGGTGGGGCAGAACGTTTCTTACCCTTTGTACTTGGCCCCTTCTTAGCAGAGGAAGAGGAGCCCACCAAGAGAACCGGTTTATCCTTCTTTAAAGTGGCTTCATATGTTACAAGCATATTGACCATCTCTTCAAGGGAGGCCTCTATCTTGTTCATATTGAAATTCACCACAAATCCGTCAAACGAAGAAGGAAGAGAGAGAAGTAATAAGTCCACGTTGAGTTCATGCTCCAACACCAAATCAAGCGTTACCAACTTCTGTATGAGCCAAATCACTCGTACCCCATGATCACGGACCGAAGTCCCTTCACACATGCGACACTTCATTAGATCTTTTATAGTAGCGAACCTTTCAGCTCTCGATTGAGCCCCAAAAAGTTCCTTGAGTTGTACGTGAATGTCAGCAGCATTCACGGTATCCTCAAATCGCCTCTGGAGTTCATCAAACATCGAGGCTTGCATATAGCATTTGGCCTTGATATCATGGTCCCACCATGTATCAAGTTTGGCCAACTCTTCCGGACTTATATCAGCTGGTGCTTCCTTCGGAGGAGATTTTTCTAACACGTAGAACATCTTCTCCGAGGTCAAGACAATCTTCAACTTACGGAACCATTCCGTATAGTTTGCGCCAGTCAGTTTATTTTGTTCGAGGATAGAGAATAATGGATTGCGCGAATTCATCTTAATGAAATACTGAAAAAAAACAGACAATATTCAGTGATTGTTTAATTAATTTACTAAGACATAAAATAGGCGAAATTTATTTTATGAATCTCACTCCCACTATTTTAACGATTTCACTACCCTCTAGTGAAAACGGGAAATTGTTTTCCTTAGTGGGAACATGGAGTCCAATTGACAAACTATGGTCCCGAATAATATCAACCATAATTTTCAAAAGTTAGAGCCCAATTGCTTCCAAAGCAACCTCCACGTTTTTACCTCATGTCCAATAAGGGCCCAATAATATGACGCCGTTTATTGTGACATGTCAAGATGACCCATCAATATTAAGTTGTGATGGACGGTCGCCATGTGGATCCCCCAATAATATGAGCCGATCCCATGGGAGTTCCACCCAACTTACAACATGTGTCGATCCAATGTACAACTTTCCGACGAACGGGCCCCCCCAATAATATGAGCCGGACCGTATCCGCGGATAGCATCTCATACATTGATCGTTGATGGAAGGTAGGAACATTTAAACAATATTTAAATTTCCTTTATATATCTTGATATCAATTTTAAATCATATTTAAAATGAGGGATTTTAATTTTGAAACTTTGTCTCATCATTTAAAAATTTATATGCTTGCGGGATTCATACAATTTAGTCTAAAACATGCATACAACGATAATATCATATATTATATAGGATGATCGATTCCATTTCTAATCAACCCGTAGTTGCCAATCACGAGTCTAAGTCCAATCCTAGGTAATATGCAGGTATGCAATGCAATCCTATTACATTAAGCTTCCAATTTACATTTCTTCAGTCTTTATTGTCTGCTGGGCCCACCTCCGTCTTCAAATCTTCATCTCCCACTAAGTCTAATATATTTACAATAAATAACTATGACAAGTAGGGGATACATTTTAAGGGGTGGGAACGGGCCATAAACCAGGCCCACTTTTATTACATATGACAATTCATATTGGGCCATAAACCAGTCCCATTAATAAATCCAACAACAATAAAAACAAATGTAAATTCCTAACATACACCTACAAAATTGGTCATGGCAATCGATCATCCTTTTCCAATAATATTTAATTCAAAATTAATTTATTGCATAACATGCAATGGCAATTTAAATTAAAAGGATAAAATCATATTCCATATATAAAATCTTATTTTACATACAAAATCATATTTTATCTTTTTATCAAATAAAATCATATTTTACATATAAAATCAAATTTTATACATAAAATCATATTTTACTCAATATTTCCATAAGATCATATCTTATCATCAATTGTACCAAAAATAATTAATTTCATAAAATCTGATTTAACGGATATAATCTATAAATTTTCCAAAAATTCAAATTTATCCAAAAATCAATTTTAAAATTTTCGGACTCAAACAATTCGATCCGATGCCTCGTGGACCAATCAAAAATAATTTTCGATCGGACCAAAAAATAGAATTTTAACATATTAAAATTTTAATTTAAAAATAAAAATTAAATTTTCCCGGGCTGCCCCTAGGGCAGCGACGATCGCTGCCTTGGGCAGCGCCGTGCGCTGCCCGTGTTTTGCCCGAAAAAAAAAAATTTATTGTAAAAAAAATTATTTTGTTTCAAAAACCGAGGCTTAAAAATATTTGTACAATCGATTAATTTAATCGCTTGATCTGAGCAACCTGGCTCTGATACCACTGTTGGAGAACGGTGATCAGATCAATCAGAATTGATACCCGGTGCAGCGGAAGTTTAAAAATTTTATATGGAACGATTCCATAATGGGTATCAAAACTTTGCGATTAAATTGTGCATGTAAAAATTAAATAACAATTAAATTTTTACCTCCAATCTCGAATCGAGATTATGGACACCAACAGATTACTCTGCTTTTGTTGTATATCCCAGGAATTGATGGACGAACAATTCTTCAATCAGGTCCACGAACGGAAATTTAATCCCTCTGATAGATTGCACTAGAAAATCTATCAGAAGTTTCTACGAAGAGAATTAACTAATTTGATCCGTTAAACCAGACTACAAATTCAAAATTCACGGGCTGGAATTTTCGAGCAGAGAGGGAGAGGGGGGCGGCCACTTAGAGAGAAAAACAGCTAGGGTTTTCGAAAATTGTGACCTCTGTTGTGTAATTTCTGTACTGCAATAACTTATTTATAATGTGGGCTGCTAACAGCTTAGGGCCCATTAGTCATAAGTTCAAGCCTGACAAGCAAAGCCCGCATGTTCAGAAATTAATATAAAATTCATCGTGACTCAGATTGATAAACCAATTTCATCAATGTGCACAGAAACCATTTCTACATCTTTTAAAGTCAAGATAAATTTTCTGAATCCGAATTCAGTGGTTTCCAAAAATGCCCATCCCTATGTCATTTTAGGAAATCTTACTCCTATACTCTTAAATAAGAAGTCCCACTTCTTTGTTCATTAAATTTAACTCTTTAAATTTAACTATCTCAACGGGGATTAAAAATCCATTACTCTGTGTGACCCTCAATGGTTCAGGGATACAGCTAGCCGTGGGATCACAACTCCTTGGGACTCGGAACAACAATTTCTGACTTGCCCATCGAATCATGGTAAGAGCGCCTAGCAACATCGCCCCATGATTCCCTAGGTATCACTGATAGTACCTGCAAGAACCAATAGATTTTGGTTAGCGTACAGTACGGTCCCTTCATCCATATATCCCGATCGAATCAACAACCATTGGTAAATCGAGAGTCGTTCGAGATTTGATAACTATGCAATACATCTTGAAGATCAAATAGTGACATCGCATGTGCTACTAAGAAACCATTTCTTAAAACACATCATGTACTCTGGCCAGAGATTCGTCACACTAATATCTCCTCAGATTGCATAGGATATCCACACTCGCAAGTATGTGGTTAATCCTTGACAACAAAGCATCGACTCCTATATGTGTCGTAACTGCACCCAATCCCGACACCTGATGACCCCAATAGAGTCGGTAAACGAGCCAAAGTACAGTACTAGCATATAGAGTCTCAATGATGTTTCAAGTAGTAAGGACTAATGGTGTACAACCAAAACCGCGGACTTTATCCACTCGATAAGTGATAACCACTTGGAAAGTCCGGATAGGTTAGTTCGATCATTCATCGTATGAATATCCATTTGCATGCTTTGAACATCTCTATGTTCCATACCAATGAAACGTGGTACTCGGCATCGCAAATGCTAGTCTCAATCTCGAGCGATCCTTATCCTTATTAACAGATGGCTCAATCGACTAGGAACTGTTTAGAATATACAGTGACTATAAGATGTGTTTCATGATAGTCATCCCCATGCACTACCACATCTTACATACACTATAGTATATTCAAGGTCTTTATCAAAACAACAATAGTATATCACAATATAACAATATGAAGAAAGATAAAGTCATTGCCATTATAAAAGTGTAAATTATATTAAACAAAATATTGTTTATACATAGAGTCATCAAAGCCCTTAGCCACAAGTTGGCTCACCGGGCACCCACTCTTTCAGAAGCAGGGACTCAACTTTACCCGGACACACCGACCACCACTCACGTGTTGTTACGTACGCAAAGTTCAAACACCTAGGCTAAGTCATCCACCGCTCCAATACAATGGAAAGAGGTGGAAAACAACCGAAGAGCTCAAGAAAATGCCCCGACTAACACGGATACACATCCCTGGCAATAAAATCAAAGCTACGGGAGAAACAAAATGTCGGACGAAGATTGGAACACACGCGATTTCTCGCCGCTCACCGATCCACAATAGCAATGACCATAATGTGATCTCCGGCCCCAATGCATCCTGAACCAAGGGACTTTGATGGTTGCAGGGGGGTTAAGAGCACCAATTGTAACACCAAGAACTTTTAAAATTTGAATATCATGCCTAAAATTATTTTCAGTATTTATATTTTTAATTTCTTGAAGTTAATTGTTTAAGTTTCAGTTAAAGTAGCATTGCTTGACTTATTTGAATTAAATGCCTTGAATTGTTTAGTTAGTGAGTTTCTATCCCGGCAGGCGACGATGGTGGGCTTCGGTGGTATATTTTCAAGACTTTTGATTTTAAGATTTTAAGTTAGAGGAAAAAAGGGGTTTTTGGCCAAAAATGCAAATTTTGAAATTTTAGGGGTCAAAAAGCAATTTTATCATTTTCTTGGATTATTTCCTAAATTTTTCATAAAATAGGATTTTATTAAATCCGGGCTAGTGTAATTTCAATTAAAATGTTGAGAGTTGAAATTTTAAACTTAGAAGTTTTAAAAGAGCAAAAGTTTTGAGGTAAAGACTTGTAATAGTACAAGTAGTACTTTTACAAGTACAATTGCAACTTTAAAATACTACACACAATACACTCACCTTTTATTTTCCCTCTCAAATAAACACAACAACTTAAACTAAACCCTAGCCCATTTCTAACCTAGGTAGCCGCCCCCTTCCCCTTCCTCCTTGAAGAACCTTTCGGCCTCCCCTCCTCCACCTCCAGCCGCCTCCCAGCCACCGTCCGCCGCCTCCAGCTGCCGGAGAAGCTTCCCAAGAAGCTTAGCTTGGTGTTATCTTGAAGTTTCAGCTCTCCTTTCCTTTTTATTTTCGAATTTTTGGGTAGTCAAGATTGAAGGCAAGTATAGCTTTGTTCTTGGGCTCTCATTCAAGCAATATCTACCCCCACCCTTAAGTTTCTTTTGCAAAATTTCGAAATGCATGATGTATATGTATGTATGTGTTCGGTTTTAGCATGATATGGTAGAGGTAGGGCTGTTTTTCGAAGCTATGGCATGAATTTTTATGTTTGGGTTTGCATAATTTCGAAAATTCAGAAGTGAAGTGCCCTAAATTTTGATGTTTTGCATGTGTAAGGGCTGGAATTGAATTGATGTTGAGGCATTTAATTGATTTGCATGAGTCTTGCGTGATTTCCCAACATTTTGAAGCTTTTGATGCTTGATATTTGAACTTTTTGAAATGTGAGGTGAAAGTGTGGTTGGGTGTTGCCCAAGTGCTTGGGATAAGTCCTAAGAGATGTTATTTGAGGTGTATTGTTGTTTGGTATGGAGAAAAGTTGAGGAAAGAGGGTTATGGGGTTGAATTTTTGAGTTAGAGGTAAGTTGGGTATTGTTGAGTGTGCAGGGCAGTACTGTTCACGGGGCAGGGCAGGTCTTGGCTGAGGTCTGGGCAGTGTTAGGCTGTACCATAGTGAATTTCATGTCGTTGTGGTCGCGTCGATATAAAGTGGGCTAGTTTCGGATAAGAATTGAATAAGTTATGGGTCTTTTAAGTTTGTGTGTAAGTGCAGATTTTTCTTTGTAAAAAGGGGCTGTCCAATTTTCTTGTTTTGTAAATTAGCTCATTTGATCATTTGAAGTTACCACCTATTCCTAGGGGTAATTTGAAGTGTTTGTTAAGTGTCGGTTCAAGCGGGATGGGTTTTGGTTAAGATATGACAAAGTTAAGGGCTTTACGGTTCACTTGCTCGGGTTAAGTCAAGATTGAGGAAATTGTTGAGTGATTTGTTTCTTTTGACTTAGGGGCAGCCACTCATCCACCTTACACCCACATTTTTGAGTTGAGTCTCATGTCTTAAAGGTTGCCTATTCGTGTGCATATGACATGTTCTTGAGTTTCATAAAGTGAAAGGAAGTTTTCTTGGTTTGCATGCTATAAAGAGGTGTGAGTCGAGTCTTAATGAATGAATTAAAAAAGGAAGTAAATGTTTTTGAATGAAGTGATTTTTTTGTGACAAAGAGGGGTGTTGCTAGGCCGGGGGATGCCTCGGTCTACTCACCAAGAGGTTATAGAGGTTAGGTTGGGAGCAAGAGACATCTTGTTTATCCTTGCCACAGAGGGGCAATGTGGGATCGGGAGTTATCTCGGTCTCCTTGCCACAGAGGGGTTAAGTTCGTCCGGAGAAATCTCGTCGTCTTGCTGGCATAGTGCACTGCAGCCATGATCATGATCGAAACAGAGGGTCACAATCCAAGGATCTGATTTCTAGAGGAAAAAGTAAAAGAAAAGAAAAGTTAAAGTTTCAAAGTTTCAGTTGACTCGTCTTTCGTTTATGTCAGTCAATCAGTTATGCATGAGGTTAAGTTTAATGTTATGAAAGTTTATGTTATGAAAGTTGAAAGTCTATCATAGCGTGAGTTCATCATTGCATGCTATATTACTCTTGTATTTTCATGCATATTTACAGTTAAAGTTCAAAGTATACTATGTATCGTAGTTTGAAGTATCGCATCATGTATTTTTAAACTTTTTTATCGACTGGTTATGCTTGTTGAGTCTTTAGACTCACTATGCTTGAATGTTTGCAGGTGAGGAGTTTGTTGTTGAGACAGAGGGGCGTGATCTACTGGGATGAGGCCGTCGGCAGTGCGAGGCCCAGTGACCGTTGCTTCATTATGTTTACGTTTTCCGCACATTTCTCTGTTATGTAATAATGAAGAGTTATTTGAGTATTTTTAGTATTTATAGCCAGGATGTGCATTCCCTGTGCTACAGTTTACGATTTGAAGTACGTTTTCCGCTTATGCATGTTTATGATTATCGTCGGAGATTTTAAATACCTTAGTTTACTTTATGCTATAACCGGGAGGTGGTTACAAGGATTGCCTATTTATGATTAGCGCACTTGAGTTTTTATGTCAGTATTTCTTTCCTTATTTGAATTGCTGACTGAGTCTTGTTGGCTTGTTTGTTTTACAAATATGTCATGGCAAAATTTTTAAAAATCCGTAATTTTCCTTTATTTTAATTATAGTCTAGTAGTGAAGGTCGTTTCAGTTGGTATCAGAGCACGGTCTTGGTTTGGGCTGAGCCTACTGCCGGTTGCTGAAACTCAGGGGATCTCGCCTCAAAGTCTATAAGATTTAAGTTTAATTTCTCTATCTGTTTAAGTTTTGATGTATTAGTTTCTTGAGTTATTGAGAAATTTAAATTTGAAGTAAAAATATTTTCTAAGGCATGAAATTTGAATGTTGGATTTTCTCAATGCGTTTAGATGGCTCGTCGTCGTGATCAGCGTGCAGTTATGCCTCCACCGCCGCCTCCTCCACCGCCGCTGCCTTCAAAGCCGCCGCAGGTGGATGTAGGAGGATAGGTTCTAGCGGGATTGGCCCGCATTCTCGAGCGTCATGTGGATGCTCCTAGAGCTGGAGTGGGGACTGTTTATGAGCAGTTCCGAAAGATGAATCCAAAGGAATTCGCTGGCACCACTGATCCGTTGATAGCGGAGGGTTGGATCCGTTCTCTGGAGGTGATCTTTCGCTATATGCAGCTGGGAGATCCAGATAGAGTGAGGTGTGCTGTGTTTCTCCTCCAGGATGATGCCGCCCTCTGGTGGGAGGGAATGGAGAAGATTGTGGACCCAGCTACTCTACCTTGGACTGAGTTCAAGAAGCCGTTATTTGAGAAGTATTTTACTGCTGATGTGAGAGCCCGTTTGAAGACGGAGTTTATGAGCTTGAGACAGGGAGATTTGTCGGTGGCACAGTTTGTGGTGAAGTTCGAGAGGGGCTGCCATTTTGTGCCTTTGATTGGAGATGACGAGAAGGAGAAGCTGGAGCACTTTATTGTGGGGCTTCGACCCGCCATCCGTAGGGATGTACTTATGGCGGAGCCAGCTGATTATGCTTCAGCGCTGAGGCGTGCCTTGAGGTCCGAGCAGACACTGAGAGATATTAGCGCGGAGGCGCATGGCAAGAGGCCCTTCCCTCATCAGGGCCACTCTCAGCAGCAGCAGCACGGCAAGAAGCCGTATCATGGACCACCGAGACAGCAGGGACAACAGACACCACAGGGGCGTCAGGCCCAGAAACAGGCTCCTCCCAAGGCTAGGGAGAAGCCCATTTGCCAGGTTTGCCACAGCCCGCACTTTGGGAGATGTTTGAAGGATGCTGGAGTTTGCTTCAAGTGCAAGAATCCAGGCCATATCTCTACCCATTGTCCAGAGCTGAGGAGGCCCGTGCAGGGCAGAGTGTTCGTGATGGAGGCCGAGCAGGCCGACCCAGACACTACTCTTCTCATAGGTAATATCTTAACTTTTGGGTTAGAGCAGTTAAAGATTTGTTGATGCATGCGACTCTAAGTCTTTGCTTGTTTGAGGTTTTACTCTAGTAACTTGTTGCATGTCTTAGGACCTTTGACTGTTTAGCATGAATAGTATCTTGTTTGGGAATTGTTGAATTAGAATGAGCCTAAGTAGAACTCGTGGTTTTAACTTCAACCTTTTTGTTGTTGTAAGTACTGCTATGCAGGTAGGATTGTTGTGGCAGGCGTAGCCACGACGGCCTTATTAGACTCAGGGGCTACCCATTCCTTTATATCGGAGTCTTTTGCCCTTGAGAGGGGCATTCAGAGTGAGGAATTGGAGGTTGGATTCTCAGTTACTATCCCCTCAGGGGAAGAGCTATCCACCAGGAGCTTGGTGAGAGATCTTGTATTGCTTTTGCAGGGTCAGTCAGTGGTAGCAGACCTCATAGTGCTACCTTTGCCAGAGTTTGACCTGATTCTTGGGATGGATTGGATGACGAAGAATGCGGTGATGATAGACTTCCAGCAGAGATCAGTGCTAGTCAGGCCTGAGGGCGAGGAACCGTTTTGGTTTGAGGCTGCTAAGAGCTTGAGGAAGCCTCGAGTCATTTCATCCATGCAAGCTCAGAGGCTTGTACTTAGTGGGTGCGAGTCATTTCTAGCCAGTTTATCTTTGACAGAGCTGCCAGAGCGACCAGTTATTTCTGATGTGGCTGTCGTCAGGGAGTTTGAGGATGTGTTCCCTAGCGATGTTGTGGGAATTCCGCCCGATAGAGAAGTGGAGTTCTCTATAGATTTGATTCCCGGTACTGTGCCTATCTCCAAGGCACCGTACAGATTGGCTCCTACCGAAATGAAGGAGTTAAAAGAGCAGATTCAAGAGTTGCTTGACAAGGGATTCATACGCCCTATTTTCTCCCCATGGGGCGCACTAGTTCTCTTCGTTAAGAAGAAGGACGGTAGTCTAAGATTGTGCATAGACTACCGAGGTTTGAACGGAGTGACTGTGAAGAACAAGTACCCATTACCTAGGATCGAGGACCTCTTCGATCAATTGCAAGGTGCATCCATCTTTTAGAAGATTGATCTTCGTTCAGGTTATCACCAGTTGAAGGTGAAGGAGTCAGATGTGTCGAAGACAGCTTTTAGGACTCGTTACGGTCATTACGAGTTCCTTGGGATGCCGTTTGGGATGACGAACGCGCCCGCGGTTTTCATGGATCTTATGAACCGCGTGTTTCAGCCTTACTTGGACCACTTTGTCATTGTTTTCATCGATGACATCCTCATTTATTCGAAGGATAGAGTAGAGCATGAACAACATTTGAGGACCGTTCTTGAGGTGCTTCCAGAGCACAAGTTGTTGTCCAAGTTTGATAAGTGTGAATTCTGGTTGGAGAAAGTTGCTTTCATGGGTCATATTATTTCTAAGAGCGGTGTGGAAGTAGACCCTTCAAAGGTTCAAGCAGTGAAGGAGTGGTCTATACCGAGGAGCGCGTCTGAGATTCGCAGTTTTCTTGGATTAGCCGGATATTACCGAAAATTTATCAAGGGTTTTTCCTCCATTGCTGTGCCTATGACAGCGTTGACTAAGAAGAACGCCAAGTTTGTTTGGAGTGCCGAGTGTCAAACGAGCTTTGATACTTTGAAGGAAGCTCTTACGACAGCGCCAGTGTTGACCATGCCATCCGGGCAAAGTGATTTTGTGGTGTATACTAATGCTTCCAAGTTGGGATTAGGAGCAGTTCTGATGCAGCGAGACAGAGTTATTGCCTATGCTTCTAGGCAATTGAAGGAGCACGAGAAGAACTACCCTACTCATGACTTAGAGTTGGCAGCGGTAGTGTTTTCTCTTAAGATTTGGAGACACTATCTTTACGGAGAGAAGAGTCAGATCTTCACAGACCACAAAAGCCTCAAGTACTTCTTCACCCAGAAGGAGTTGAATATGAGGCAGCGTAGGTGGTTAGAGTTGGTGAAGGACTATGACTGCAATATTAGCTACCACCCTGGTAAAGCTAATGTGGTTGCAGATGCTTTGAGCAGGAAGACTGCAGTGATTACCTCCTTGTCATTGTCTAGACCGTTGCAGGTTGAGATTCAGAGGTATGGTCTTGAGTTTTATGCAGGTGGTAGAGCTCCCCGATTGTCTTCCCTAAGTGTGCAGACTACACTTTTTGACCGTATCCGTGCAGCGCAGTCAGTTGATGAGCAGATCAGGAAGTGGAGACAGAGGGACGAAGAGAAAGGCAGCGATTTGTATGCTGTGGTAGATGGGATTGTGAGGTACAGAGGTAGATTTTGGGTTTCCGCAGGTGATTCTCTGCGAGTTACTATCATGGCAGAGGCACATACATCGCCGTACTCAATCCACCCTGGTAGTACGAAGATGTATCGGGATCTTCAGCAGCTTTATTGGTGGCCAAGGCATGAAAAGTGACATTGCCCGATTCGTGTCAGAATGCCTGACATGCCAGCAGGTCAAGGCGGAGCATCAGAGACCGGCCGGATTGCTTAAGCCTCTCCCTATTCCTGAGTGGAAATGAGAGAATATCACCATGGACTTTGTTGTGGGATTGCCGAAGACAGTGAGAGGTTCAAATGCTATTTGGGTTATTGTAGACCGTCTCACTAAGTCGGCTCAATTTTTACCGGTGAAGATGACTTTCACGATGACTCAGTTCGCAGAGTTGTATATCCGGAAAATAGTCAGACTACATGGTATTCCAGTCTCCATAGTGTCTGATAGAGATCCACGGTTTACTTCGTCTTTTTGGAAGAGTCTTCATTCCTCTATGGGTACGAAGCTACTTTTTAGCACCGCCTTCCACCCGCAGACTGATGGCCAATCAGAGAGGGTGATTCAGATTTTGGAGGATCTTTTGAGGGCATGTGCTATTGATTTTCAAGGTAGTTGGGAGTCGAGACTACCACTAGTGGAATTCGCATATAATAACAGTTTTCAGTCCACTATTGGCATGGCTCCCTATGAGGCACTTTATGGAAGGAAGTGTAGATCTCCAGTGTTGTGGGATGAGATAGGTGAGGGATCAGACTTTGGTTCGGAGATTGTTCAGTTGACCACCGAGGTAGTGGCTAAGATCCGTGATAGGATGAGGACTGCCCAGAGTAGGAAGAAGAGTTATGCTGATCACCGGAGGAGAGACTTGGAGTTCTCGGTGGGTGATCATGTATTCATCCGTGTAGCGCCACTGAAGGGAGTTTTGAGGTTTGGGAAGAAAGGAAAGTTGGCACCGAGGTTTATAGGACCCTTCGAGATTTTGGATAGGGTAGGGGCACTGGCCTATAGAGTGGCCCTGCAGCCTAACCTTGATAAGATCCATAGTGTCTTCCATGTGTCGATGTTGAGGAAGTACATCTCGAACCCATCCCATGTGCTCAGTTCGGAACCGCTTCAACTATCTCCTCACCTGTCCTATGAGGAGACGCCCATCCGGATTTTGGATAGACAGGAGAGAAGACTCCGTAACAAGTCAATTCCAATGATCAAGGTGAGATGGCAGAACCATTCGGATGAAGAGGCCACTTGGGAAGCAGAAGCAGATTTCAGAGATCGCTATCCGGAGCTTTTTGGTGAGTTTTAATTTCGAGGACGAAATTCCTTATTAGGGAGGGAGGAATTGTAACACCAAGAACTTTTAAAATTTGAATATCATGCCTAAAATTATTTTCAGTATTTATATTTTTAATTTCTTGAAGTTAATTGTTTAAGTTTTAGTTAAAGTAGCATTGCTTGACTTATTTGAATTAAATGCCTTGAATTGTTTAGTTAGTGAGTTTCTATCCCGGCAGGCGACGATGGTGGGCTTCGGTGGTATATTTTCAAGACTTTTGATTTTAAGATTTTAAGTTAGAGGAAAAAAGGGGTTTTTGGCCAAAAATGCAAAATTTTAACTTTTAGGGGTCAAAAAGCAATTTTATCATTTTCTTGGATTATTTCCTAAATTTTTCATAAAATAGGATTTTATTAAATCCGGGCTAGTGTAATTTCAATTAAAATGTTGAGAGTTGAAATTTTAAACTTAGAAGTTTTAAAAGAGCAAAAGTTTTGAGGTAAAGACTTGTAATAGTACAAGTAGTACTTTTACAAGTACAAGTGCAACTTTAAAACACTACACACAATACACTCACCTTTTATTTTCCCTCTCAAATAAACACAACAACTTAAACTAAACCCTAGCCCATTTCTAACCTAGGTAGCCGCCCCCTTCCCCTTCCTCCTTGAAGAACCTTTCGGCCTCCCCTCCTCCACCTCCAGCCACCGTCCGCCGCCTCCAGCTGCCGGAGAAGCTTCCCAAGAAGCTTAGCTTGGTGTTAGCTTGAAGTTTCAGCTCTCCTTTCCTTTTTATTTTCGAATTTTTGGGTAGTCAAGGTTGAAGGCAAGTATAGCTTTGTTCTTGGGCTCTCATTCAAGCAATATCTACCCCCACCCTTAAGTTTCTTTTGCAAAATTTCGAAATGCATGATGTATCTGTATGTATGTGTTCGGTTGTAGCATGATATGGTAGAGGTAGGGCTGTTTTTTTTTATTGTTGCATATGATTGGCGTTTATGTGATTAAATGATGAATTTAGAAGCTATGGCATGTATTTTTATGTTTGGGTTTGCATAATTTCGAAAATTCAGAAGTGAAGTGCCCTAAATTTTGATGTTTTGCATGTGTAAGGGCTGGAATTGGATTGATGTTGAGGCATTTAATTGATTTTCATGAGTCTTGTGTGATTGCCCAACATTTTGAAGCTTTTGATGCTTGATATTTGAAATTTTCGAAATGTGAGGTGAAAGTGTGGTTGGGTGTTGCCCAAGTGCTTGGGATAAGTCCTAAGAGATGTTATTTGAGGTGTATTGTTGTTTGGTATGGAGAAAAGTTGAGGAAAGAGGTTTATGGGGTTGAATTTTTGAGTTAGAGGTAAGTTGGGTATTGTTGAGTGTGCAGGGCAGTACTGTTCACGGGGCAGGGCAGGTCTTGGCTGAGGTCTGGGCAGTGTTAGGACTGTACCATAGTGAAGTTCATGTCGTTGTGGTTGCGTCGATATAAAGTGGGCTTGTTTCGGATAAGAATTGAATAAGTTATGGGTCTTTTAAGTTTGTGTGTAAGTGCAGATTTTTCTTTGTAAAAAGGGGCTGTCCAATTTTCTTGTTTTGTAAATTAGCTCATTTGATCATTTGAAGCTACCACCTATTCCTAGGGGTAATTTTAAGTGTTTGTTAAGTGTCGGTTCAAGCGGGACGGGTTTTGGTTAAGATATGACAAATTTAAGGGCTTTACGGTTCACTTGCTCGGGTTAAGTCAAGATTGAGGAAATTGTTGAGTGATTTGTTTCTTTTGACTTAGGGGTATCCACTCATCCACCTTACACCCACATTTTTGAGTTGAGTCTCATGTCTTAAAGGTTGCCTATTCGTGTGCATATGACATGTTCTTGAGTTTCATAAAGTGAAAGGAAGTTTTCTTGTTTTGCATGCTATAAAGAGGTGTGAGTCGAGTCTTAATGAATGAATAAAAAAAGGAAGTAAATGTTTTTGAATGAAGTGATTTGTTTGTGACAAAGAGGGGTGTTGCTAGGCCGGGGGATGCCTCGGTCTACTCACCAAGAGGTTATAGAGGTTAGGTTGGGAGCAAGAGACATCTTGTTTATCCTTGCCACAGAGGGGCAATGTGGGATCGGGAGTTATCTCGGTCTCCTTGCCACAGAGGGGTTAAGTTCGTCGGGAGAAATCTCGTCGTCTTGCCGGCATAGTGCACTGTAGCCATGATCATGATCGAAACAGAGGGTCACAATCCAAGGATCTGATTTCTAGAGGAAAAAGTAAAAGAAAAGAAAAGTTAAAGTTTCAAAGTTTCAGTTGACTCGTCTTACGTTTAAGTCAGTCAATCAGTTATGCATGAGGTTAAGTTTAATGTTATGAAAGTTTATGTTATGAAAGTTGAAAGTCTATCATAGCGTTAGTTCATCATTGCATGCTATATTACTCTTGTATTTTCATGCATATTTATAGTTAATGTTCAAAGTATACTATGTATCATAGTTTGAAGTATCGCATCATGTATTTTTAAACTTTGTTATCGACTGGTTATGCTTGTTGAGTCTTTAGACTCACTATGCTTGAATGTTTGCAGGTAAGGAGTTTGTTGCTGAGACAGAGTGGCGTGATCTACTGGGATGAGGCCGTCGGCAGTGCGAGGCCCAGTGACCGTTGCTTCATTATGTTTACGTTTTCCGCACATTTCTCTGTTATGTAATAATGAAGAGTTATTTGAGTATTTTTAGATTTATAGCCAGGATGTGCATTCGCTGTGCTACAGTTTACGATTTGAAGTACGTTTTCCGCTTATGCATGTTTATGATTATCGTCGGAGATTTTAAATACCTTAGTTTACTTTATGCTGTAACCGGGAGGTGGTTACTAGGATTGCCTGTTTATGATTAGCGCACTTGAGTTTTTATGTCAGTATTTCTTTCCTTATTTGAATTGCTGACTGAGTCTTGTTGGCTTGTTTGTTTTACAAATAGGTCATGGCAAAATTTTTAAAAATCCATAATTTTCCTTTATTTTAATTATAGTCTAGTAGTGAGGGTCGTTTTACCAATACTCAGGGCTATGGCGGATCGAACATGCAACGAAATTCCACATGGACGCATCCAAACAACTGCCACAAGCACGAGATATCATGATTGAACCAACTCGAAACGTCTTGCGCAAGAACTCACAACCCCACCGATCTAACCCACCCCTACTTTTGGGGATGCAAACCTTATTGGAGTTTCAAGCTTATTCTCAACCTCATATGCAAGCACAGATATTCGGACACGAAGATGTGGGAAATCAATCGCAAGCGCGACCCGTGCTCCAATAAAGAGAACGAGACTCACACGACTTGCTCGCCGATCCACGATAGCAATGACCATAATGTGCCTTCCGACCCCACAAGAATCCTAAACTGAGGGACTTTGATGATTGCATAGGAGCTTAAGAACAACAATGACGAACACCTACGCATGCTTGATTCCCAAACACTGATATTCCTTCTTTCCGACCAACCGTAATAGAAAACAAGCCTACAAAGAGTTCGCGATCCGCATGTCTAAAAAGCTCATGCATGCAATATATCAAGAAACGGGGTGCAAAATGACGTCGGGGTGAAAAAACGCCCCTGCCGGCCGCCGGCCGAAAAACCCGCCGGAGCGGCGGCCGGAAGGGGCGCCCATCGGGGAAGGTTGTCAAGAGGTTGGACGAGCATGGGAGGCAATGGCAAGCATTGCCCCGACACCTCAACCAAGCCCATGGCAAAACACCCTCCTCCCCCTATGGTATACTTAGGAGAAAAACCCAAGTTTCAGTAAAAGTGGGTTTTTGGGCTGAGGAATCATAATAAATTTTTTCTTTTTTTAAACATTTTTTTTGGGCCAAATGCGAATCCGACCACAAACATGCCTTATTTATGCATGAAACTCGAGGGAAATAAATATTTGTGCCGTGAGAATCATCAATTTACTCGCTCGTTTGCACTACGTGCCGCACGGTGCCCCCAACTTGGGCACTCATTGTGGCACGAATCTGACGCCTTAGATGCATTATTTATGCATGAAAACTCGAGAGAAAACAACATTGTGCCGTGAGAATCAAAGTTTGGCTCGCTCATTTGCGCAACGTGCCGCAAGGGGCAGCCCGCCCGTGCGCACGGTGACCCCAACTTGGGCACTCATGGGGGCACGAATCCGACGCCTTAGATGCATTATTTATGCATGAAAACTCCAGAAAAAACAACATTGTGCCGTGAGAATCATAGTTTGGCTCGCTTGTTTGCGCTACATACCGCACGGGGCAGCCCTCCCGTGCGCACGGTGCCCCCAACATGGGCACTCATGGTGGCACGAATCTGACGCCTTAGATGCATTATTTATGCATGAAAACTTGAGAGAAAACAAAATTGTGCCATGAGAATCATAGTTTGGCTCGCTCGTTTGCGCTACGTGCCGCACGTGGCCGCTCGCCCGTGAGCACGGTGCCCCCAAATTGGGAACTTATAGTTGCACGAATCCGACGCCTTAGATGCATTATTTATGCATTAAAACTCGAGAGAAAACCACATTGTGCCGTGAAAATCATAGTTTGGCTCGCTCGTTTATGCTACGTGCCGCACGTTGTCGTCCGCCCGTGCGCACACTGCCCCTAACTTGGGCACTCATGGTGGCCCGATTTCGACGCCCTAGATGAATTATTTGCACGAAGGATGATAACAAAATTGTTTAATTTGAATCATTCATGCTAATCGGATATTTGAGATACGTGCCACATTTACTTGCATTTATTTTCTATGGAGCTTGCAACTTAGGTACCTTTTTCGTGGATCACGAGCAAGTGTCAAGTGCCAAGTACACACACGTTTCATTTTTCCAAGTTTTGGTGACGCGCACACCCAAGTACCAAGTGCCAAATGCGAGCACGCTTTACATTGTCCATGTTCCGACCACATGCTTACGCCGACGTGCGCAAGTGCCGCCTACGCGCACATTTCATTTGCCTAATATCCGGGCAGTCACACGTTTTGCTTCGCCCATGTTCCGACCACATGCGCACACCGCTTTGCCCGACATGCCCAAGTGCCAAGTGCCAAGTGCCGCATTGCGCATGCGCACGTTTCATTTGCCTAATATCCGGACATTTTTCTTCTCCCGTGTTCCGACTACACGCGCACGCCGCCGTGCCTAACGTGCCCAAGTGCCAAGTGCCGCATTGCGCATGCGCACGCGCACGTTTCATTTGCCTAATATACGGACGTTTTGTTTCTCCCATGTTCCGACCGCACGCGCACGCCGCTATGCCCGACGTGCCCAAGTGCCAAGTGCCGCATTGCGCATGCGCACACGCACGCGTACATTTCATTTGCCTAATATCCGGAAGTTTTGCTTCTCCCATGTTCCGACCACACGCGCACGCCGCCGTGCCCGACGTGCCCAAGTGCCAAGTGCCGCATTGTGCACGTGCACGTTTCATTTGCCTAATATCCGGACGTTTTGATTCTCCCATGTTCCGACCACACGCGCACGCCACCGTGCCCGACGTGCCCAAGTTCCAAGTGCCGCATTGCGCATGCGCACGCGCACGCGCATGCGCACATTTCATTTGCCTAATATCCGAACGTTTTTCTTTTCCCATGTTCCGACCGCACACGCACGCCGCCGTGCCCAAGTGCCAAGTGCCGCATTGCGCACGCGCACGCGCACGCGCATGTTTCATTTGCCTAATATCCGGACGTTTTGCTTCTCCCATGTTCCGACCACACGCGCACACCGCCGTGCCCAAGTGCCAAGTGCCGCATTGCGCATGCGCAGGCACACGTTTTATTTTCCTAATATTCGAGCACTCACATGTTTTGTTTATCCCATGTTCCGACCACACACCCTCACGCGTCATTTCCCTAATATCCGGTCGCCGGTGGAAAACGGGCCGGAGGCGGCGGCCATTGGGTTGGTTGGCATGAGGTTGGCCGAGCATGGGGTGCAATGGCATGCATTGCCTCAACACCTCAACCAACCCCACGGTCAAACACCCTCCTCCCCCTATAGTATACTTAGGAAAAAAAAACTCAAGTTTCAGGAAAAGTGGGTTTTTAGGCAGATGAATCATAATAAAATTTTTATTTTTTTAAAATTTTTTTTTTGGGCCAAATGTGAAAGAGTGGGTGTCCGGTGAGCCAACTTGTGGCTAAGGGCTTTGATGACTCTTTGTATAAACAATCTTTTGTTTAATATAATTTACACTTTTATTAATGGCAATGACTTTATCTTTCTTCATATTGTTATATTGTGATATACTATTGTTGTTTTGATAAAGACCTTGAATATACTATAGTGTATGTAAGATGTGGTAGAACATGGGGATGTCTATCATGAAACACATCTTATAGTCACTGTATATTCTAAATTATTCCTAGTCGATTGAGCCGTCCGATAATAAGGATAAGGATCGCTCGAGTTTGAGACTAGCTTTTGCGATGCAGAGTACCACGTTTCATTGGTAAGGAACATAGAGATGTTCGAAGCATGCAAATGGATATTCATATGATGAATGATCGAACTACCCTATCCGGACTTTCCAAGTGGTTATCACTTATCGAGTGGATAAAGTCCGCGGTTTTGGTTGTACACCATTAGTCCTTACTACTTGAAACATCATTGAGACTCTATATGCTAGTACTGTGCTTTGACTCGTTCACCGACTCTATTGGGGTCATCAGGTGTCGGGATTGGGTACAGTTACAACACATATAGGAGTCGATGCTTTGTTGTCAAGGATTCACCACATACTTGCGAGTGTGGATATCCTATGCGATCTGAGGAGATATTAGTGTGACGAATCTCTGGCCAGAGTACATGATGTGATTTAAGAAATGGTTTCTTAGTAGCACATGCGATGTCACTATTTGATCTTCAAGATGTATTGCATAGTTATCGAATCTCGAGCGACTCTCGATATACCAATGGTTGTTGATTCGATCGGGATATTTGGATGAAGGGACCGTACTGTACGCTAACCAAAATCTACTGGTTCTTGTAGGCACTATCAGTGATACCTAGGGAATTATGGGGCGATGTTGCTAGACGCTCTTACCATGATTCGATGGGCAAGTCGATAATTGTTGTTCCGAGTCACAAGGAGTTGTGAGCCCACGACTAGCTGTATCCCTGAACCATTGAGGGTCACACAGTGTAATGGATTTTTAATCCCCGTTGAGATAGTTAAATTTAAAGAGTTAAATTTAATGAACGAAGAAGTTGGACTTCTTATTTAAGAGTAGAGGAGTAAGATTTCCTAAAATGACATAGGGATGGCCATTTTTGGAAATCACTGAATTCGGATTCAGAAAAATTTATCTTGACTTTAAAAGGTGCAGAAATGGTTTCTGTGCACATTGGTGAAATCGGTTTATCAATCGGAGTCACGATGAATTTTATATTAATTTCTGAACATGCGGGCTTTGCTTGTCGGGCTTGAACTTATGACTAATGGGCCCTAAGCTGTTAGTGGCCTACATTATAAATAAGTTATTGCAGTACAGAAATTACACACAACAAGGTCACAATTTTCGAAAACCTAAGTATTTTTCTAACAAGTGTGGCTGCCCCCCCTCCCTGTCTACTCGAGAAAAATCCAGCCTGTGATTTTGAATTACAGTCTGGTTTAACGGATCAAATTCGTTAATCTCTTCGTAGAAACTTCTGATAGATTTTCTAGTGCAATCTATCAGAGGGATTAAATATCTATTCATGGACCTGATTGAAGAACAGTTCGTCCATCAGTTCCAGGGATATACAACAAGAGCAGAGAAATCTGTTGGTGTCCAAAATCTCGATTCGAGATTAAAGGTAAAAATTTTATAATTGTTATTTAATTTTTACACACACAATTTAATCGTAAGGTTGATACCCATTATGGAATCGTTCCATACAAAAATTTTAAACTTCCGCTGCACCGGGTATCAATCATAATTGATCTGAACGCCGCGTTATACAACAGTGGTATCAGAGCCAGGTTGCTCAGATCAAGCGATTAAATTAATCGATTGTACAAAAAATTTTTAAGCCTCGGTTTTTGAAACAAAATAAATATTTTAAAAATAAAAATATTTTTAGGGCAAAAACCCGGGCAGCGATTGGATCGCTGCCCAGGGCAGCGATCGTCGCTGCCCGGCCTGAGCCCTACGGGGCGCGGGCGGCCCGGGAATGTCCCGGGCGGCCCGCGTCAAATTAAATTTTAATAGGTTAAAATTCTATTTTTGGTCCGATCGAAAATCGTTTTTGATTGGTCCACGAGGCGTCGGATCGAATTGTTCGAGTCCGAAAATTTTTAAATTGATTTTTGGATAAATTTGAATTTTTGGAAAATTTTAATATTTTATCCTTTAATTGAATTTTGAAATTAATTATTTTTGGTACAATTGATGTTAAAGATATGATCTTATGGATATATTGAGTAAAATATGATTTCATGTATAAAATTGGATTTTATAGATAAAATATGATTTTATTTGATAAAAAGATAAAATATGATTTTGTATGTAAAATGAGATTTTATGTATGAAATATGATTTTATCCTTTTAAATTTAAATTGCCATTGCATGTTATCCAATAAATTAATTTTGAATTAAATGTTATTGGATAAGGATGATCGATTGCCATGACCAATTTTGTAGGTGTATGTTAGGAATTTACATTTGTTTTTATTGTTGTTGGTTTTATTAATGGGCCTGGTTTATGGCCCAATATGAATGTCATATGTAATAAAAGTGGGCTTGGTTTATGGCCCGTTCCCACCCCTTAAAAATGTATCCCCTACTTGTCATTGTTATTTATTGTAAATACATTAGATTTAGTGGGAGATCAAGATTTGAAGATGGAGGTGGGCCCAGCAGACAATAAAGACAGAAGAAATGTAAATTGGAAGCAAATGTAATAGGATTGCATTGCATACTGCATATTACCTAGGATTGGACTAAGACTCGTGATTGGCAACCACGGGTCGATTAGAAATGGAATCGATCATCCTATATAATATGTGATATTATAGTTGTATGCATGTTTTAGACATAATTGTGTGAATCCGACAAGCATACAAAATTTTAAAAATGATGAGACAAATTTTTATAATTAAAAATCCCTCATTTTAAATATGATTTAAAATTGATATCAAGATAAATAAAGGAAATTTAAATTTGTTTAAATATTCCTACCTTCCATCAACGATCAATGTATGAGATGCTACCCGCGGATACGGTCCGGCTCATATTATTGGGGGGGCCCGTTCGTCGGAAAGCTGTACATTGGATCGACACATGTTGTAAGTTGGGTGGAACTCCCATGGGATCGGCTCATATTATTGGGGGATCCACATGGCGACCGTCCATCACAACTTAATATTGATGGGTCATCTTGAATGTCACAATAATCGGCGTCATATTATTGGGCCCTTTTTGGACATGAGGTAAAAACGTGGAGGTTGCTTTGGAAGCAATTGAGCTCTACCTTTTGAAATTATGGTTGGCTGATAATATTCGGGACCATAGATTGTCAATTGGACTCCATGTTCTCACTAAGGAAAACAGTTTCCCGTTTTCACTAGAGGGTAGTGAAATCGTTAAAATAGTGGGAGTGAGATTCATAAAATAAATTTCGCCTATTTTATGTCTTAGTAAATTAATTAAACAATCATCGATAATTGTCTGTTTCATCTCAGTAATCCACATGTTTGTATTCTCCAACAAAACAAACTTATTGGCGCAAACAATACAGAATGATTCCATAAGTTAAGATTGTCCTAAGTTCGGAAAAGATTTTCTAAGTGTTAGAAAATGCGTCTCCGAAAAACAGCCCTGGCTGATGTAACTGCCGAAAGGTTGGCCGAACTAGAGAAATGGTTGGACCATGATCTCAAGGCCAAATGTTACATGCAAAATTGTACAAGTCTAAACAAGTTTGCCATCACTGCAAGAAACCCGGTCATTGGAAACGTAACTGCAAGGAATACCTCGAGCAGTTGCGAACTGCAAAGGGTATGTTTTATATTGAAATAAATGTTTTCCTTAATACTACTTCTTGGGTATTGGATACCAGATGTAGATCTTATATTTGCAATGAGTTGCAAATGATGACAAGAAGTAATAAGCTTAGAATGGGTGAGACCCAGCTGAGGCTCGGAAATGGTTTCAGAGTTGAAGCTAAAGCTGTGGGAGATATTTATTTAATTTTGCAGAACGGTTTTAAGTTACTTTTGAGAGATGTTTTATTTGTTCCGGATTTAATTAAAAACATTATTTCTATTTCTATGCTTGATAAGAGATGGTTATTCTTGCAATTTTGTGAATGGGATTTGCAATATTTACAAGAATGAATGTTTGATTGGAAATGGACAACTAGAAAACGATCTATACAACTTAAAACTAAAAGACGTTCCAATAAATTATGTTGATAAACCGGCAACAACAAACAAAAGGAAAATCGATAGTCAAAACCCGGCAAACCTTTGGCATGCTAGGCTAGGTCATATTTCCTCAAGGAGGATGAACAAACTAGTGGGAGAGGGCATGTTTGATATGTCTGATATTAACTCTCTATCTACTTGTGAGTCCTGCCTGAAAGGAAAAATGACTAAATCTCTTTTTAAGGGGAAACCTGAGCGTAGTCTAAATCTGTTGGATTTGATCCATACAGATGTTTGTGGTCCATTTAGAGTTGGTACTCAATATGGCCACACCTACTTCATTACCTTTACTGATGATTATTCGAGGTATGGGTATTTATATTTAATGAAATATAAGTCTGAAGCATTTGAAAAGTTCAAAGAATTCAAGGCTGAAGTAGAAAACAAGCTAGGTAAAAGTATTAAAGCACTTCGATCGGATCGAGGTGGAGAATACTTAAGTACCGAGTTTTTGGACTATCTAAAAGAGAATGGGATTCTCTCTCAGTGGACTCCTCCTATGACACCACAACATAATGGTGTATCGAAGCGTCATAATCGAACTTTGTTGGGCATGGTTCGATCCATGATGAGCTTCACTGAGCTTCCACCTTCATTTTGGGGCTATGCGCTTGAAACGGCGGTATTGTTGTTGAACAACGTCCACACTAAAGCAGTGGACAAAACACCATACGAGTTATGGAATGGCAAAGCTCCTAAGTATTCGTACTTGAGGATTTGGGGATGTCCTGTTTACGTGAAGCGGACAGTGGGAGATAAGTTGGATAGTCGATCCAGCTTATGTTATTTTGTAGGGTATCCGAAGAATTCAATCGGATATTATTTATATTATCCTGCTGAAACAAAGGTGTTTGTTTCAAGGAATGCCACCTTCTTGGAGAAGGAGTTCTTATTGGATAAGAAAGGCGAGATGATGGAACTCGAAGAAATTCGAGAAGAACCCGAAATACAAAATAACGATCCTACACCTCAGGAACCATTGCTGGACACGCCTATACCTAGTAGATCCGAGAGGACTTCTAGACCTCCTATTCGATATGGTCTTCTTCTTGAAGGGGATCAAGATGAACCCGATGTTGGATGTGATCCAAGAAACTTCAAGGAAGCAATTTCTGATGCGGATTCAAATTTATGGCTTGAAGTTATGCAGTCGGAAATAGATTCGATGCATACAAACCAAGTTTGGTCTTTAGTAGATCCTCCCGATGTAATTGTTCCAATAGGGTGTAAATGGATCTACAAAAGAAAACTTGGGCCTGATGGTAAGGTATTGACCTACAAGGCGCGATTGGTGGCAAAAGGTTATACTCAAAGACAAGGAGTTGACTATGATGAAACCTTTTCACCAGTTGCAATGTTCAAGTCCATAAGAATCCTTGTTGCCATAGCTGCATGGTATGACTATGAGATATGGCAAATGGATGTGAAGACTGCTTTTCTTAATGGAGACATTAAGGAAGAAATCTATATGAAGCAGCCTGAGGGGTACACATCCATGGGAAGCGAGCATAAGGTATGCAAGCTTCAGAGATCAATTTATGGTCTAAAACAAGCATCAAGAAGTTGGAACCAGAAATTTGATGAAACAATAAAAGATTTTGGTTTCATCAAGAATCCGGAGGAACCATGCGTGTACAAGAAAGTAGTTAAGGATGCTGTGACATTCTTAGTACTTTATGTTGATGACATCCTACTCATTGGGAATGATGTAGGGATGTTGCAGTCAACAAAGATATGGTTATCAGGTAGATTCTCGATGAAGGATTTGGGTGAGGCATCCTATATTCTTGGGATACAGATCTATAGAGATAGATCTAAGAGAATGATAGGACTCACTCAATCAACCTACATCGACACCATATTGAAACGGTTTTCAATGGATGGGTCCAAGAGAGGACATCTACCCATGTGTCATGGAGTTTCTCTATCCAAGTCTATGTGTCCCAAGACTGATGAAGAGATAGAGAAAATGACACATGTACCATATGCGTCAGCCATAGGTAGTATCATGTATGGGATGATATCTACCAGACCGGATGTAGCATTTGCTCTGAGTGTCACGAGCAGATATCAAGCTAATCCCGGTCAAATGCATTGGAAAGCCGTGAAGGACATTCTTAAGTACTTACGAAGGACTAAGAATATGTTCATGGTATATGGAGGAAGAGAACTAAAATTGGAAGGCTATACCGACTCTAGCTTCCAAAGTGACGTGGATGACTCGAAGTCAACCTCTGGATTTGTGTTCATGCTCAATGGCGGTGCTGTCTCTTGGAAGAGTTCCAAGCAGGACACCACAGCGGATTCCACCACTGAAGCAGAATACATTGCAGCATCAGCTGCTGCTAAAGAGGCCGTTTGGATGAGGAATTTCGTCCAAGAGTTGGGCGTCATTCCTGCAGTTGTTGGTCCAGTCCCGGTGTACTGTGACAACACGGGTGCCGTTGCTCAGGCAAAGGAACCAAGGTCTCATCAAAGATCCAAACACGTACTGAGGAAATACCACATCATCCGGGAGATTGTGGAAAGAGGAGACATCACTATCGAAAGAGTGGCCTCTGCACTTCGCCCATGTTCCGACCACATGCGCACACCGCTTTGCCCGACATGCCCAAGTGCCAAGTGCAAAGTGCCAAGTGCCGCATTGCGCATGCGCACGTTTCATTTGCCTAATATCCGGACATTTTTCTTCTCCCGTGTTCCGACTACACGCGCACGCCGCCGTGCCTGACGTGCCCAAGTGCCAAGTGCCGCATTGCGCATGCGCACGCGCACGTTTCATTTGCCTAATATCCGGATGTTTTGTTTCTCCCATGTTCCGACCGCACGCGCACGCCGCTATGCCCGACGTGCCCAAGTGCCAAGTGCCGCATTGCGCATGCGCACACGCACGCGTACATTTCATTTGCCTAATATCCGGAAGTTTTGCTTCTCCCATGTTCCGACCACACGCGCACGCCGCCGTGCCCGACGTGCCCAAGTGCCAAGTGCCGCATTGTGCACGTGCACGTTTCATTTGCCTAATATCCGGACGTTTTGATTCTCCCATGTTCCGACCACACGCGCCCGCCACCGTGCCCGACGTGCCCAAGTTCCAAGTGCCGCATTGCGCATGCGCACGCGCACGCGCATGCGCACATTTCATTTGCCTAATATCCGGACGTTTTTCTTTTCCCATGTTCCGACCGCACACGCACGCCGCCGTGCCCAAGTGCCAAGTGCCGCATTGCGCATGCGCACGCGCACGCGCATGTTTCATTTGCCTAATATCCGGACGTTTTGCTTCTCCCATGTTCCGACCACACGCGCACACCGCCGTGCCCAAGTGCCAAGTGCCGCATTGCGCATGCGCAGGCACACGTTTTATTTTCCTAATATTCGGGCACTCACATGTTTTGTTTATCCCATGTTCCGACCACACACCCTCACGCGTCATTTCCCTAATATCCGGTCGCCGGTGGAAAACGGGCCGGAGGCGGCGGCCATTGGGTTGGTTGGCATGAGGTTGGCCGAGCATGGGGTGCAATGGCATGCATTGCCTCAACACCTCAACCAACCCCACGGTCAAACACCCTCCTCCCCCTATAGTATACTTAGGAAAAAAAAACTCAAGTTTCAGGAAAAGTGGGTTTTTAGGCAGATGAATCATAATAAAATTTTTATTTTTTTAAAATTTTTTTTTTGGGCCAAATGTGAAAGAGTGGGTGCCCGGTGAGCCAACTTGTGGCTAAGGGCTTTGATGAATCTTTGTATAAACAATCTTTTGTTTAATATAATTTACACTTTTATTAATGGCAATGACTTTATCTTTCTTCATATTGTTATATTGTGATATACTATTGTTGTTTTGATAAAGACCTTGAATATACTATAGTGTATGTAAGATGTGGTAGAACATGGGGATGTCTATCATGAAACACATCTTATAGTCACTGTATATTCTAAATTGTTCCTAGTCGATTGAGCCGTCCGATAATAAGGATAAGGATCGCTCGAGTTTGAGACTAGCTTTTGCGATGCAGAGTACCACGTTTCATTGGTAAGGAACATAGAGATGTTCGAAGCATGCAAATGGATATTCATATGATGAATGATCGAACTACCCTATCCGGACTTTCCAAGTGGTTATCACTTATCGAGTGGATAAAGTCCGCGGTTTTGGTTGTACACCATTAGTCCTTACTACTTGAAACATCATTGAGACTCTATATGCTAGTACTGTGCTTTGACTCGTTTACCGACTCTATTGGGGTCATCAGGTGTCGGGATTGGGTACAGTTACAACACATATAGGAGTCGATGCTTTGTTGTCAAGGATTCACCACATACTTGCGAGTGTGGATATCCTATGCGATCTGAGGAGATATTAGTGTGACGAATCTCTGGCCAGAGTACATGATGTGATTTAAGAAATGGTTTCTTAGTAGCACATGCGATGTCACTATTTGATCTTCAAGATGTATTGCATAGTTATCGAATCTCGAGCGACTCTCGATATACCAATGGTTGTTGATTCGATCGGGATATTTGGATGAAGGGACCATACTGTACGCTAACCAAAATCTACTGGTTCTTGTAGGCACTATCAGTGATACCTAGGGAATTATGGGGCGATGTTGCTAGACGCTCTTACCATGATTCGATGGGCAAGTCGAAAATTGTTGTTCCGAATCACAAGGAGTTGTGAGCCCATGGCTAGCTGTATCCCTGAATCATTGAGGGTCACACAGTGTAATGGATTTTTAATCCCCGTTGAGATAGTTAAATTTAAAGAGTTAAATTTAATGAACGAAGAAGTTGGACTTCTTATTTAAGAGTAGAGGAGTAAGATTTTCTAAAATGACATAGGGATGACCATTTTTGGAAATCACTGAATTCGGATTCAAAAAAATTTATCTTGACTTTAAAAGGTGCAGAAATGGTTTCTGTGCACATTGGTGAAATCGGTTTATCAATCGGAGTCACGATGAATTTTATATTAATTTCTGAAGATGCGGGCTTTGCTTGTCGGGCTTGAACTTATGACTAATGGGCCCTAAGCTGTTAGTGGCCTACATTATAAATAAGTTATTGCAGTA
>NC_133122.1:1557749-1585249 GCF_033568475.1 Henckelia pumila
TCCATAGGAACCAAAGCACGACAAAAGGAATGAATTCCCTCACATTACCCCCCGGAGACCACTCGCGACCCCTTTTCCAAGCACTGAGAAACAGACTGAAGTTCTCAGTGGCAGGGATGCGAACTCTAAAGATAGCCCCAAAGAAATGCCACACAGAGCGGGCGATGGGACCGTCGATGAAAATGTGAGTAAATGTCTCCGACATCTCACAGCACTGGCACTTGGACACAAGGGAGAAACCCCGCTGCTGGAGCACCTCATCCACAGGCAACCACCGATGCCAAAACCTCCACAGAAAGAAGGACATGGTGGGCCTCATCCAGCGACCCCAACAGGGAGTAAAGATATCCGAGATCGAGCCTCTCGGTCTGACCTGCTCCCAAGCAGATCTCACAAAAAAGGCACCATCGGTGCTGTGGATCCAGATAGTCGCATCCGGTTCATCCACCAAAACAGGAATCTGAACGATCTCCTCCGCCACCGAGGGAGCGACGACAGCGCAAAGGAGATCAAAATCCCAGTCTCCCTCCAAAAGGAAGCTGAAAACACGCACACACCGATCCCCTCTGACATTACACCTGCTCGACAAAGGGGCATCACCCAACCAAGTATCATCCCAAAAAGAGACATCCCCAAGACCAATCCTCCACCGGATACCAGGCTCCGCACGAGGTCTAATCTGGAGCAAGCGCCTCCAAGTGGGGGAAATGGCTCCACGAGAAGGAGCACAAATAGGGCTGACAGTCCGGCAATACTTCCTCAAAAGGAATCTCGCCTAGAGAGAGGAACCCTGCCGGAATCTGAACCACAGCTTCATGGAAAAGCTATCAACAATGTCCTTGAGCCTGCAAAAACCCAGGCCTCCTTCTTCCACAGGGAGACAGGCGCGAGACCAGCGGGCCCAGTGCCACTTCTTTTCTAAGGGTCTGGAGCCCCAAAGAAAAGCATTGAAAATACGCTCCAGTTTCTCCAAAACAGCCAAAGGAGGGTGGATCACCTGGCAGAGATAGATCGGGATCGAAAGGAGCACACTGCGGATCAGCGTCATCCTACTCCCAGGAGCAAGGGAATGGGACTCCCAGCCCTCCAGCTTTTTCCGGACCGACTGCAGAAGAGGCTCAAAGAGAGAGCACTTGCGGTTCCCACGGAAAAGCGGAGCTCCAAGGTATTTCAAGGGCAGCTGCCCCTCCGCAAATCCAGTGATTTGCAGCAAACGGGAGCGGCGACGAGCGGTCCAGCCCAGAGGAAAGATCATAGCACTCTTGGCCACATTAACGAGCTGGCCCGAGCAATTTTCATAGTGAGCCAGAAAATCTTTGAGACGCTGAAGACCATGGGATCCCCCATTGGCAAAAATAATGACATCGTCAGCATAGGCCAAATGGGAAATCGGCAAATCACACCCAGACCGATACCTCAAATCAGCATGCTGGAGGAACAACCGGTCCAAGCCACGGGACAGATAATCCGCTCCAAGAATAAAGAGGAGGGGAGATAAAGGGTCACCCTGTCTCAGGCCTCTCGAGGAAGCAAAGAAACCAGCAGGGGTACCATTGACATTAACCGAGAACTTGCAAAAAGAAATGCAAGCCCTCACCATTCTCACAACCTGCTCCGAAAAACCAAACCATCGGAGGACATCCAGAAGAAAAGACCATTGGACTCTATGATAGGCCTTAGCCATGTCCAATTTCAGAATGACATTACCACCACGGGCAGGGAGATTAAGACTGTGAGTGAGCTCATGCGCGAGAAGGATATTGTCAGCAATCATCTGCCCCGGCACAAAGCCACTCTGACTCTGAGAAACGAGTCTCCCCACCACCGACCGCAGACGAGAGTATAAAAGCTTCGAGATAATCTTGTTGGAAACATTACACAAGCTGATGGGACGGAAGTCCGTCCAAGCTTGCGCACCCTCGACTTTGGGGATCAAAGTGATCGTGGTGGCAGTGAAGCCCTGGGGCATAAGAGAGCCCCGAAAGAAATCAAGGACAGCGTCCATGACATCATGCTGCACAAAATCCCAGCAGCTCTGAAAGAAAACCGAAGAAAACCCATCGGGGCCCGCCACACTATCCCGAGGGATGGAAAAGACGACAGCACGTACCTCCTCCAAGGAAGCTGCGGCGGCAAAGCTATGGTCCTCCTCCTCCGAAATCAACGAGGAGAAGCCAGAAAAATCCGAAAGATCCAGGACAAAAGGATCTCCAGTGAGGAGGCGCTCAAAATAGGCAGCCCCAGACTGCTTGATGAGACCAGGAGAGTTGAGGCAATTACCATCCTCCCAAATACACAAGATCTTATTAACCACATTCTTCTTCTTCACCATGTTGTGGAAAAGCTTCGTATTCCTCTCCCCATCCTCAAGCCAATTACAAGCAGCTTTTGTAAGAGTGGGTGCCCAGTGAGCCAACTGTGTGGCTATGGGCTTTGATGACTCTTTGTATAAACAATCTTTTGTTTAATATTATTTACACTTTTATGGCAATGACTTTATATTACTTCATATTGTTATATTGTGATATACTATTGTTGTTTTGATAAAGACCTTGAATATACTATAGTGTATGTAAGATGTGGTAGAACATGGAGATGTCTATCATGAAATACATCTTATAGTCACTGTATATTCTAAACTGTTCCTAGTCGATTGAGCCGTCCGATAATAAGGATAAGGATCGCTCGAGTTTGAGACTAGCATTTGCGATGCGGAGTACCACGTTTCATTGGTAGGGAACATGGAGATGTTCGAAGCATGCAAATGGATATTCATAGGATGAATAATCGAACTACCCTATCCGGACTTTCCAGGTGGTTATCACTTATCGAGTGGATAAAGTCCGTGGTTTTGGTTGTACACCATTAGTCCTTACGACTTGAAACATCATGGAGACTCTATATGCTAGTGCTATGCTTTGACTCGTTTACCGACTCTATGGGGGTCATCAGGTGTCGGGATTGGGTACAGTTACGACACATATAGGAGTCGATGCATTGTTGTCAAGGATTCACCACATACTTGCGAGTGTGGATATCCTATGCGATCTGAGGAGATATTAGTGTGACAAATCTCTGGCCAGAGTACTTGATGTGATTTAAGAAATGGTTTCTTAGTAGCACATGCGATGTCACTAATTTGATTTTCAAGATGTATTGCATAGTTATCGAATCTTGAGCGACTCTCGATATACCAATGGTTGTTGATTCGATCGGGATATATGGATGAAGGGACCGTACTGTACGCTAACCAAAATCTACTGGTTCTTGTAGGCACTATCAGTGATACCTAGGGAATCATGGGGCGATGTTGCTAGGCGCTTTACCATGATTCGTTGGGCAAGTCGGAAATCGTTGTTCCGAGTCACAAGGAGTTGTGAGCCCACGGCTAGCTGTATCCCTGAACCATTGAGGGTCACACAGTGTAATGGAGTTTTAATCCCCGTTGAGATAGTTAAATTTAAAGAGTTAAATTTAATGAACTAAGGAGTTGGACTTCTTAAATAAGAGTAAGGGAGTAGGATTTCCTAAAATGACATAGGGATGGACATTTTAGGAAACCACTGAATTCGGATTCAGGAAAATTTATTTTGACTTTAAAATGTGCAGAAATGGTTTCTGTGCACATTGGTGAAATCGGTTCATCAATCGGAGTCACGATGAATTTTATATTAATTTCTGAACGTGCGGGCTTTGCTTGTCGGGCCCTAGCTTATGACTAATGGGCCCTAAGTGTTAGTGGCCTGCATTATAAATAAGTTATTGCAGTACAGAAATTACAGACAACAGCTCATTATTTTTGAGAAGCAAAAATCGAAAACCCTAGCCTCTCAAAGTAATAATCGGCCGACCCCTCCCATACTCTGCCCGAGAAATTCCGGTCTGTGATTTTGAATTGCAGTCAGGAATAACGAATCAGATTCGTTTAATCTCTTCTCAGAAAAACTTCTGATAGATTTTCTAGTGCAATCTATCAGAGGGATTTAAACCCCATTCGTGGACCTGATTGAAGGAGTTCATCAGTTCCTGGGAGATACAAGAAGCGCAGAGAAATCTGTGTGGTGTCCATTAATCTCGCTTCGAGATTGAAGGTAAAATTTAATTAATTGTTATTTGAATTTTACACACACAATAATTTAATCGTTGAACGGTTGATACCCACACCATGGAATTGTTCCATGATAAAATTTTAAAACTTCCGCTGCACCGGGTATCAATCGTGATTGATCAGAGAGCCGCGTTTTCCAAAAGTGGTATCAAAGCCAGGTTGCTCAGATCAAACGATTGAATTAATCAATTGTACAAAATTTTTGAGTCTCGGTTTTTGAAACAAAATAAATATTTTTAAATAAAATTTTTTTTTTCCGGGGCAAAACCCGGGCAGCGATTGGATCGCTGCCCGGAGGGGGCGGCGATGGTCGCTGCCCCCGGGGGAGGCGCACGGCGCCGCCCAAAGGGGGCGCACGTCGCCGCCCAGTCGCCGCCCAGGGCGGCGCACAGGGCGCTGCGCTGCCATGGGCGGCGCACAGCGCCGCCCAGGGCGACGCATGGCGCCGCCCAGCGGCGGCACCAGGCGCCGCCAGGGCAGCAATTGTTGCTGCCCTAAGGGGGCAGCCGGGCTGCCCCCGGCCCGCGCCCCGAGTGCGGACCGGCCCGGGAGTGTCCCGGGCGGCCCGCGGGAAAAATTAAATTTTTATTAATTTTAATGTGATAAAATTTTATTTTTGGTCCGGTCAAAAATTGTTTTGATTGGTTCACGAGATTTCGGATCGAATTGTTCGAGTCCGTAAATTTTAAAATTGATTTTGGATAAATTTGAATTTTTGGAAAATTTTAATATTTTATCCGTAAATTGAATTTTGAAATCAATTATTTTGGTACAATTGATGATAAGATATGATCTTATGATATATTGGGTAAAATATGATTTTATTTGTAAAATTGGATTTTATAGATAAAATATGATTTTATTTGATATAGAGATAAAATATGATTTTATATGTGAAATGAGATTTTATATATAAAATATGATTTTATCTTGTTTAAATTTGAATTGCCACTGCATGTTATCCAATAAATTAATTTTGAACTAAATGTTATTGGATAAGGATGATCGATTGCCATGACCAATTTTGTAGGTGTATGTTAGGAATTTACATTTTGTTTTTATTGTTGTTGGTTTTATTAATGGGCCTGGTTTATGGCCCGATATGAATGTCATATGTAATAAAAGTGGGCTTGGTTTATAGCCCGTTCCCACCCCTAAAAATGTATCCCCTACTTGTCATTGTTATTTATTGTAAATGCATTAGATTTAGTGGGAGATCAAGATTTGAAGATGGTGGGCCCAGCAGACAATAAAAACTGAAGAAATGTAAATTGGAAGCACATGTAATAGGATTGCATTGCATACTGCATATTACCTAGAATTGGACTAAGACCCGTGATTGGCAACCACGGGTCAATTAGAAATGGAATCGATCATCCTATATAATATTTGATATTATGATTGTATGCATGTTTAGACATAAATTGCGTGAATCCGGCAAGCATGCAATAAAATGAATATGATGAGACAAATATTTTTATAATTAAAAATCCCTCATTTTAAATATGATTTAAAATTTATATCAAGATAAATAAAGGAAATTTAAATTTGTTTAAATGTTCCCACCTTCCATCAACGGTCAATGTATGTGATGCTACCCGCGGATACGGTCCGGCTCATATTATTGGGGGGGCCCGTCCGTCGGAAAGTTGTACATTGGATCGACAAATGTTGTAAGTTGGGTGGAACTCCCATGGGATCGGCTCATATTATTGGGGGATCCACATGGCGACCGTCCATCACAACTTAATATTGATGGGTCATCTTGACATGTCACTTTAAACGGCGTCATATTATTGGGCCCTTATTGGACATGAGGTAAACACATGGGGGTTGCTTTGGAAGCAATTGGGCTCTACCTTTTGAGAATTATGGTTGGCTGATATTATTCGGGACCATAAGTTTGTCAATTGGACTCCATGTTCTCACTAAGGGAAAAGTTTCCCGTTTTCACTAGAGGGTGGTGAAATCGTTAAAATAGTGGGAGTGAGATTCATAAAATTAAATTCGCCTATTTTATGTCTTAGTAAATTGTTAAACAATCATTGATATATGTCTGTTTTTCTTTTCAGTATTTCATACAATGAATTCGCGAAATCCATTATTCTCGATCCTCGAACAAAACAAGTTGACTGGCGCCAACTATACGGAATGGTTCCGGAAGTTGAAGATTGTCTTAACTTCGGAGAAAATGCTCTACGTGTTAGAGAAAGCACCTCCGAAGGAAGCACCAGCTGATATAAGTCCGGAGGAATTGGCCAAGCTTGATGCATGGTGTGACCATGACATCAAGACCAAATGCTATATGCAAGCCTCGATGTCTGATGAACTCCAGAGGCGATTTGAGGACACGGTGAATGCTGCTGACATTCACGCGCAACTCAAGGAACTTTTTGGGGCTCAGTCGAGGGCTGAAAGGTTCGCAACTGTTAAGGAGTTGATGACGTGCCGCATGCGTGAAGGGACTTCGGTCCGTGATCATGGGGTACGAATGATTTGGCTCATACAAAAGTTGGCGACCCTAGATTTGGTGTTGGATCATGAACTCAATGTGGATTTATTGCTTCTGTCTCTTCCTTCTTCATTTGATGGATTTGTGATAAATTTTAATATGAACAAGATAGAGGCCACCCTAGAAGAGATGGTCAATATGCTCGTTACATATGAATCCACACTTAAGAAGGATAAGCCCGTTTTCTTGGTGGGCTCCTCATCTTCTGCTAAGAAGGGGCCAAGTATGAAGGGAAAGAAACGTTCTGCCCCACCCAAGAAAGTCGAGCCCGAGAAGAAGCAAAAGACAAAGGCTTCAAACAATGGAAAATCCAAGGATGTTTGCCATTACTGCAAGAAGCCGGGTCATTGGAAGCGCAACTGCAAGGAATATCTTGAGCAGTTGGGAACTGCAAAGGGTATGTTCTATATTGAAATAAACATGTCACTTAATACAACTTCTTGGGTATTGGATACCGGATGTGGATCTCACATTTGCAATGATTTGCAGGTGATGACAAGAAGTCGCAGGCTTAGAATGGGTGAGACCCAGCTGAGGCTCGGGAATGGTTCCAGAGTTGAAGCTACGGCCATTGGAGATGTTTGTTTGACTTTGCAGAACGATTTTAAATTATTGTTAAGAGATGTTTTATTTGTGCCAGATTTAATTAAAAACATTATTTCTATTTCTATGCTTGATAGAGATGGTTATTCTTGCAATTTTGTGAATGGGATTTGCAATATTTACAAGAATGAATGTTTAATTGGAAATGGACAACTTGAAAACGATCTATACAACTTAAAACTAAAAGACGTTCCAGTGAATTATGTTGATAAACCGGCGACAACAAACAAAAGGAAAATCGATAGTCAAAACCCGGCGAACCTTTGGCATGCTAGGCTAGGTCATATTTCTTCAAGGAGGATGAACAAGCTAGTGGGAGAGGGCATGTTTGATATGTCTGATATTAACTCTCTACCTACTTGTGAATCCTGCCTAAAAGGAAAAATGACTAAATCTCCTTTTAAGGGGAAACCTGAGCGTAGTCAGAATCTGTTGGATTTGATCCATACAGATGTTTGTGGTCCATTTAGAGTAGGGACTCAACATGGCCACACCTACTTCATTACCTTTACTGATGATTATTCAAGGTATGGGTATTTATATTTAATGAAATATAAATCTGAAGCATTTGAAAAGTTCAAAGAATTCAAGGCTGAAGTAGAAAACAAGCTAGGTAAAAGTATTAAAGCACTTCGATCGGATCGAGGTGGAGAATACTTAAGTACCGAGTTTTTGGACTATCTAAAAGAGAATGGGATTCTCTCTCAGTGGACTCCTCCTATGACACCACAGCTTAATGGTGTATCGGAGCGTCGTAATCGAACTTTGTTGGACATGGTTCGATCTATGATGAGCTTCACTGAGCTTCCACCTTCGTTTTGGGGCTATGCGCTTGAAACGGCGGTATTGTTGTTGAACAACGTCCACACTAAAGCAGTGGACAAAACACCATACGAGTTATGGAATGGCAAAGCTTTTAAGTATTCGTACTTGAGGATTTGGGGATGTCCTGCTTACGTGAAGCGGACAGTGGGAGATAAGTTGGATAGTCGATCCAGCTTATGTTATTTTGTAGGGTATCCGAAGAATTCAATCGGATATTATTTCTATTATCATGCTGAAACAAAGGTGTTTGTTTCTAGGAATGCCACCTTCTTGGAGAAGGAGTTCTTATTGGATAAGAAAGGCGAGATGATGGAACTCGAAGAGGTTCGAGAAGAACCCGAAATACAAAATAACGATCCTACACCTCAGGAACCATTGCTGGACACGCCTGAACCTAGAAGATCCGAGAGGACTTCTAGACCTCCTATTCGATATGGTCTTCTTCTTGAAGGGGATCAAGATGAACCCGACATTGGATGTGATCCAAGAAACTTCAAGGAAGCAATTTCTGATGCGGATTCGAATTTATGGCTTGAAGCTATGCAGTCAGAATTGGATTCGATGCATACAAACCAAGTTTGGTCTTTAGTAGATCCTCCCGATGGAATTGTTCCAATAGGGTGTAAATGGATCTACAAAAGAAAGCTTGGGCCGGATGGTAAGGTATTGACCTACAAGGCGCGATTGGTGGCGAAAGGTTATACTCAAAGGCAAGGAGTTGACTATGATGAAACCTTTTCACCAGTTGCTATGTTCAAGTCCATAAGAATCCTTATTGCCATAGCTGCATGGTATGACTATGAGATATGGCAAATGGATGTGAAGACTGCTTTTCTTAATGGAGACATTAAGGAAGAAATCTATATGAAGCAACCTGAGGGGTACACATCCATGGGAAGCGAGCATAAGGTATGCAAGCTTCAGAGATCAATTTATGGTCTAAAACAAGCATCAAGAAGTTGGAACCAGAAATTTGATGAAACAATTAAAGATTTTGGTTTCATCAAGAACCCTGAGGAACCTTGCGTGTACAAGAAAATAGTTAAGGATGCGGTGACATTCTTAGTACTTTATGTTGATGACATCCTACTCATTGGGAATGATGTAGGGATGTTGCAGTCAACAAAGATATGGTTATCAGGTAGATTTTCGATGAAGGATTTGGGTGAGGCATCCTACATTCTTGGGATACAGATCTATAGAGATAGATCTAAGAGAATGATAGGACTCACTCAATCAACCTACATCGATACCATATTGAAACGGTTTTCAATGGATGGGTCCAAGAGAGGACATCTACCCATGTGTCATGGAGTTTCTCTATCCAAGTCTATGTGTCCCAAGACTGATACAGAGATAGAGAATATGACACATGTACCATATGCGTCAGCTATAGGTAGTATCATGTATGGGATGATATCTACCAGACCGGATGTAGCATTTGCTCTGAGTGTCACGAGCAGATATCAGTCTAATCCTGGTCAAATGCATTGGAAAGCCGTGAAGGACATTCTTAAGTACTTACGAAGGACTAAGAATATGTTCATGGTTTATGGAGGACGAGAACTCAAACTGGAAGGCTATACCGACTCTAGCTTCCAAAGTGACGTGGATGACTCGAAGTCAACCTCTGGATTTGTGTTCATGCTCAATGGCGGTGCTGTCTCTTGGAAGAGTTCCAAGCAGGACACCACAGCGGATTCCACCACTGAGGCTGAATACATTGCAGCATCAGCTGCTGCTAAAGAGGCCGTTTGGATGAGGAAGTTCGTCCAAGAGTTGGGCGTTATTCCTGAATTTGTTGGTCCAGTCCCGGTGTACTGTGACAACACGGGTGCCGTTGCTCAAGCAAAGGAACCAAGGTCTCATCAAAGATCCAAACACGTACTGAGGAAATACCACATAATCCGGGAGATTGTGGAAAGAGGAGACATCATTGTCGAACGAGTGGCCTCTGCAGACAATATCGCTGATCCGCTTACTAAGCCCTTGCCAGGACCATTGTTTGACAAACATCGCGAAGCAATGGGTCTACGTAGTATGACTAGTTGGCAATAGGGCAAGTGGGAGATTGTAAGAGTGGGTGCCCAGTGAGCCAACTGTGTGGCTATGGGCTTTGATGACTCTTTGTATAAACAATCTTTTGTTTAATATTATTTACACTTTTATGGCAATGACTTTATATTACTTCATATTGTTATATTGTGATATACTATTGTTGTTTTGATAAAGACCTTGAATATACTATAGTGTATGTAAGATGTGGTAGAACATGGAGATGTCTATCATGAAATACATCTTATAGTCACTGTATATTCTAAACTGTTCCTAGTCGATTGAGCCGTCCGATAATAAGGATAAGGATCGCTCGAGTTTGAGACTAGCATTTGCGATGCGGAGTACCACGTTTCATTGGTAGGGAACATGGAGATGTTCGAAGCATGCAAATGGATATTCATAGGATGAATAATCGAACTACCCTATCCGGACTTTCCAACTGGTTATCACTTATCGAGTGGATAAAGTCCGTGGTTTTGGTTGTACACCATTAGTCCTTACGACTTGAAACATCATGGAGACTCTATATGCTAGTGCTGTGCTTTGACTCGTTTACCGACTCTATGGGGGTCATCAGGTGTCGGGATTGGGTACAGTTACGACACATATAGGAGTCGATGCATTGTTGTCAAGGATTCACCACATACTTGCGAGTGTGGATATCCTATGCGATCTGAGGAGATATTAGTGTGACAAATCTCTGGCCAGAGTACTTGATGTGATTTAAGAAATGGTTTCTTAGTAGCACATGCGATGTCACTAATTTGATCTTCAAGATGTATTGCATAGTTATCGAATCTTGAGCGACTCTCGATATACCAATGGTTGTTGATTCGATCGGGATATATGGATGAAGGGACCGTACTGTACGCTAACCAAAATCTACTTGTTCTTGTAGGCACTATCAGTGATACCTAGGGAATCATGGGGCGATGTTGCTAGGCGCTTTACCATGATTCGTTGGGCAAGTCGGAAATCGTTGTTCCGAGTCACAAGGAGTTGTGAGCCCACGGCTAGCTGTATCCCTGAACCATTGAGGGTCACACAGTGTAATGGAGTTTTAATCCCCGTTGAGATAGTTAAATTTAAAGAGTTAAATTTAATGAACTAAGGAGTTGGACTTCTTAAATAAGAGTAAGGGAGTAGGATTTCCTAAAATGACATAGGGCTGGACATTTTAGGAAACCACTGAATTCGGATTCAGGAAAATTTATTTTGACTTTAAAATGTGCAGAAATGGTTTCTGTGCACATTGGTGAAATCGGTTCATCAATCGGAGTCACGATGAATTTTATATTAATTTCTGAACGTGCGGGCTTTGCTTGTCGGGCCCTAGCTTATGACTAATGGGCCCTAAGTGTTAGTGGCCTGCATTATAAATAAGTTATTGCAGTACAGAAATTACAGACAACAGCTCATTATTTTTGAGAAGCAAAAATCGAAAACCCTAGCCTCTCAAAGTAATAATCGGCCGACCCCTCCCATACTCTGCCCGAGAAATTCCGGTCTGTGATTTTGAATTGCAGTCAGGAATAACGAATCAGATTCGTTTAATCTCTTCGCAGAAAAACTTCTGATAGATTTTCTAGTGCAATCTATCAGAGGGATTTAAACCCCATTCGTGGACCTGATTGAAGGAGTTCATCAGTTCCTGGGAGATACAAGAAGCGCAGAGAAATCTGTGTGGTGTCCATTAATCTCGCTTCGAGATTGAAGGTAAAATTTAATTAATTGTTATTTGAATTTTACACACACAATAATTTAATCGTTGAACGGTTGATACCCACACCATGGAATTGTTCCATGATAAAATTTTAAAACTTCCGCTGCACCGGGTATCAATCGTGATTGATCAGAGAGCCGCGTTTTCCAACAGCTTTCTGCTTCCAAAAATCCGCTTCCATAGCGGTGACTCTAGACAGCTCCTCATTGCATCTGGACAAGAGGGTCCAGCTATGCTCAGAGGGATCCGCTTCACAGGCAGCCTCAGCCAGTCTAACCGACCTCTTCGCCTCAGCGATCTTATCAAAAAGGTTCCCAAAAACATCCCGGTTCCACCACTTGAGGTGGCCCTTCAACCGTTTCAGCTTGGAAAAGAGCCTGGGCATGCCTTGCAAAGAGCAGGGCATGTTCCAGTTCAGCCTGACGGTTTGAAGGAACCCCGGGTGCCGAGTCCACATGCTCTGGAACCGAAACGAGCTCGGCCCCCGAGCAAAGACAGGAGCAGACACCAAAAGAGGACAATGATCCGAAACCGTGCGACTGACGTGTTCAACCCTGATAGAGTTGAAATGGTCACCCCAATCCACAGAAACAAAAACTCTGTCAAGAAGCTTCCAAATGGACTTATTCGTCCAGGTGAACGAAGAGCCCTCAAAACCAGCGTCAACCAACACAGACTCCAAAACAAAATGATTAAACTCGTCCATGGGGAGCTGCCTCCCACCAGAAGAGCCAAGACACTCGGAGGCATCCCTCATGACATTAAAATCCCCCCCGGCAGGTGAGTTGTTACACACTCCTTAGCGGATTTCGATTTCCATGACCACCGTCCTGCTATCTTAATCGACCAACACCCTTTGTGGGATCTAGGTTAGCGCGCAATTGTGCACCGTAACCCGATTTCCGGTTCATCCCGCATCGCTAGTTCTGCTTACCAAAAATGGCCCACTTGGAGCTCTCGATTCCCTGGCGTGGCTCAAAAGAGCAGCCACGCCGTCCTACCTATTTAAAGTTTGAGAATAGGTCGAGTGCGTTGCGCCCCCGATGCCTCTAATCATTGGCTTTACCCGATAGAACTCGCACTCGAGCTCCAGCTATCCTGAGGGAAACTTCGGAGGGAACCAGCTACTAGACGGTTCGATTAGTCTTTCGCCCCTATACCCAAGTCAGACGAACGATTTGCACATCAGTATCGCTGCGGGCCTCCACCAGAGTTTCCTCTAGCTTTGCCCCGCTCAGGCATAGTTCACCATCTTTCGGGTCCCGACAGGTATGCTCACTCGAACCCTTCTCAGAAGATCAAGGTCGATCAGAGTTGCACCCCTCGAGGGGGTTCGCGCCAGTCAGCTTCCTTGCGCCTTATGGGTTTTCTCGCCCGTTGACTCGCACACATGTCAGAATCCTTGGTCCGTGTTTTAAGACGGGTCGAATGGGGAGCCCACTGGCCAGCATCGAGAGCACGCAGTCGCCGAAGCATGCCTTATGGCGCGTGCTGTCTGCCACAATCGAGGCGACGGCATTCCGCGGGCATATCTACTGCCTGGGCTTTGGCCGCCGCCCCGGTCCGTGCTGTTCCACGCCCCGAGTCGATCGGCGGACCGGCTCTCGCCATTCCACATCTGACCGGGGCGCATCGCCGGTCCCCATCCGCTTCCCTCCAGACAATTTCAAGCACTCTTTGACTCTCTTTTCAAAGTCCTTTTCATCTTTCATTCGCGGTACTTGTTCGCTATCGGTCTCTCGCCCGTATTTAGCCTTGGACGGAATTTACCGCTTGATTGGGGCTGCATTCCCAAACAACCCGACTCGTCGACAGTGCCTCGTGGTGCGACAGGGTCCGGGCACGACGGGGCTCTCACCCTCTCTGGTCCGCCGTTGAGGACGCTTCTCCAGACTACAATTCGGACGACATTGTTGTTGGAAAACTGGCGTTCAGATCAATCACGATTGATACCCGGTGCAGCGGAAGTTTAAAAATTTTATTATGGAACAATTCCATAGTGTGGGTATCAACCATTTAACGATTAAATTATAAGTGTGTGTAAAATTAAATAACAATTATTAAATTTTACCTTCAATCTCGAAGCGAGATTATTGGACTCCAACAGATTTCTCTGCTCTTTTTGTCTCTCCCAGGAACTGATGAACTCCTTCAATCAGGTCCACGAATGGAGGTTTAATCCCTCTGATAGATTGCACTAGAAAATCTATCAGAAGTTTTCTGCGAAGAGAATAAACGAATTTGATTCGCTATTCCAGACTGCAATTCAAAATCACAGACCGGAATTTCTCAGACAGAGAGAGGGAGGGTGTTCGGCCGAAATATTTGAGAGAGAGGCTAGGGTTTCGAAATTTTTCTCTCAAAATTATGACCTGTTATGTGTAATTTCTGTACTGCAATAACTTATTTATAATGCAGGCCACTAACACCTTAGGGCCCATTAGTCAAAGTTGAGGCCCGACAAGCAAAGCCCGCATGTTCAGAAATTAATATAAAATTCATCGTGACTCCAATTGATAAACCGATTTTACCAATGTGCACAGAAACCATTTCTGCACATTTTAAAGTCAAGATAAATTTTCCTGAATCCGAATTCAGTGGTTTCCAAAAATGTACATCCCTATGTCATTTTAGGAAATCCTACTCCCTTACTCTTATTTAAGAAGTCCAACTTCTTTATTCATTAAATTTAACTATCTCAACGGGGATTAAAACTCCATTACACTGTGTGACCCTCAATGGTTCAGGGATACAGCTAGTCGTGGGCTCACAACTCCTTGTGACTCGGAACAACGATTTCCGACTTGCCCAACGAATCATGGTAAAGCGCCTAGCAACATCGCCCCATGATTCCCTAGGTATCACTGATAGTGCCTACAAGAACCAGTAGATTTTGGTTAGCGTACAGTACGGTCCCTTCATCCATATATCCCGATCGAATCAACAACCATTGGTATATCGAGAGTCGCTCAAGATTCGATAACTATGCAATACATCTTGAAGATCAAATTAGTGACATCGCATGTGCTACTAAGAAACCATTTCTTAAATCACATCAAGTACTCTGGCCAGAGATTCGTCACACTAATATCTCCTCAGATCGCATAGGATATCCACACTCGCAAGTATGTGGTGAATCCTTGACAACAATGCATCGACTCCTATATGTGTTGTAACTGTACCAAATCCCGACACCTGATGACCCCCATAGAGTCGGTAAACGAGTCAAAGCACAGTACTAGCATATAGAGTCTCCATGATGTTTCAAGTAGTAAGGACTAATGGTGTACAACCAAAACCGTGGACTTTATCCACTCGATAAGTGATAACCACTTGGAAAGTCCGGATAGGGTAGTTCGATTATTCATCCTATGAATATCCATTTGCATGCTTCGAACATCTCCATGTTCCCTACCAATGAAACGTGGTACTCCGCATCGCAAAGCTAGTCTCAAACTCGAGCGATCCTTATCCTTATTATCGGACGGCTCAATCGACTAGGAACAGTTTAGAATATACAGTGACTATAAGATGTATTTCATGATAGACATCCCCATGTTCTACCACATCTTACATACACTATAGTATATTCAAGGTCTTTATCAAAACAACAATAGTATATCACAATATAACAATATGAAGAAAGATAAAGTCATTGCCATTAATAAAAGTGTAAATTACATTAAACAAAAGATCGTTTGTACAAAGAGTCATCAAAGCGCATAGCCACAAGTTGGCTCACTGGGCACCCACTCTTTCAATCTCCCACTTGCCCTATAGCCAACTAGTCATACTACGTAGACCCATTGCTTCGCGATGTTTGTCAAACAATGGTCCTGGCAAGGGCTTAGTAAGCGGATCAGCGATATTGTCTGCAGAGGCCACTCGTTCGACAGTGATGTCTCCTCTTTCCACAATCTCCCGGATGATGTGGTATTTCCTCAGTACGTGTTTGGATCTTTGATGAGACCTTGGTTCCTTTGCTTGAGCAACGGCACCCGTGTTGTCACAGTACACCGGGACTGGACCAACAAATTCAGGAATGACGCCCAACTCTTGGACGAACTTCCTCATCCAAACGGCCTCTTTAGCAGCAGCTGATGCTGCAATGTATTCAGCCTCAGTGGTGGAATCCGCTGTGGTGTCCTGCTTGGAACTCTTCCAAGAGACAGCACCGCCATTGAGCATGAACACAAATCCAGAGGTTGACTTCGAGTCATCCACGTCACTTTGGAAGCTAGAGTCGGTATAGCCTTCCAATTTCAGATCTCGTCCTTCATATACCATGAACATATTCTTAGTCCTTCGTAAGTACTTAAGAATGTCCTTCACGGCTTTCCAATGCATTTGACCAGGATTAGCCTGATATCTGCTCGTGACACTCAGAGCAAATGCTACATCCGGTCTGGTAGATATCATCCCATACATGATACTACCTATAGCTGACGCATATGGTACATGTGTCATATTCTTTATCTCTGCATCAGTCTTGGGACACATAGACTTGGATAAAGAAACTCCATGACACATGGGTAGATGTCCTCTCTTGGACCCATCCATTGAAAACCGTTTCAATATGGTGTCGATGTAGGTTGATTGAGTGAGTCCTATCATTCTCTTAGATCTATCTCTATAGATCTGTATCCCAAGAATGTAGGATGCCTCACCCAAATCCTTCATCGAGAATCTACCTGATAACCATATCTTTGTTGACTGCAACATCCCTACATCATTCCCAATGAGTAGGATGTCATCAACATAAAGTACTAAGAATGTCACAGCATCCTTAACTACTTTCTTGTACACGCACGGTTCCTCCGGGTTCTTGATGAAACCAAAATCTTTTATTGTTTCATCAAATTTCTGGTTCCAACTTCTTGATGCTTGTTTTAGACCATAAATTGATCTCTGAAGCTTGCATACCTTATGCTCGCTTCCCATGGATGTGAACCCCTCTGGCTGCTTCATATAGATTTCTTCCTTAATGTCATCATTAAGAAAAGCAGTCTTCACATCCATTTGCCATATCTCATAGTCATACCATGCAGCTATGGCAATAAGGATTCTTATGGACTTGAACATTGCAACTGGTGAAAAGGTTTCATCATAGTCAACTCCTTGTCTTTGAGTGTAATATTTCGCCACCAATCGCGCCTTGTAGGTCAATACCTTACCATCAGGCCCAAGCTTTCTCTTGTAGATCCATTTACACCCTATTGGAACAATTCCATCAGGAGGATCTACTAAAGACCAAACTTGGTTTGTATGCATTGAATCCAATTCAGACTGCATAGCTTCAAGCCATAAATTTGAATCCGCATCAGAAATTGCTTCCTTGAAGTTTCTTGGATCACATCCAATGTCGGGTTCATCTTGATCCCCTTCAAGAAGAAGACCATATCGAACAGGAGGTCTAGAAGTCCTCTCGGATCTTCTAGGTTCAGGCGTGTCCAGTAATGGTTCCTGAGGCGTAGGATCGTTATTTTGTATTTCGGGTTCTTCTCGAACTTCTTCGAGTTCCATCATCTCGCCTTTCTTATCCAATAAGAACTCCTTCTCCAAGAAGGTGGCATTCCTAGAAACAAACACCTTTGTTTCAGCAGGATAATAGAAATAATATCCGATTGAATTCTTTGGATACCCTACAAAATAACATAAGCTGGATCGACTATCCAACTTATCTCCCACTGTCTGCTTCACGTAAGCAGGACATCCCCAAATCCTTAAGTACAAATACTTAGGAGCTTTGCCATTCCATAACTCGTATGGTGTTTTGTCCACTGCTTTAGTGTGGACGTTGTTCAACAACAATACCGCCGTTTCAAGCGCATAGCCCCAAAACGAAGGTGGAAGCTCAGTGAAGCTCATCATGGATCGAACCATGTCCAACAAAGTTCGATTACGACGCTCCGATACACCATTAAGTTGTGGTGTCATAGGAGGAGTCCACTGAGATAGAATCCCATTCTCTTTTAGATAGTCCAAAAAAACGGTACTTAAGTATTCTCCACCTCGATCCAATCGAAGTGCTTTAATACTTTTACCTAGCTTATTTTCTACTTCAGCCTTGAATTCTTTGAACTTTTCAAATGCTTCATACTTATATTTCATTAAATATAAATACCCATACCTTGAATAATCATCAGTAAAGGTAATGAAGTAGGTGTGGCCATGTTGAGTCCCAACTCTAAATGGACCACAAACATCTGTATGGATCAAATCCAACAGATTTTGACTACGCTCAGGTTTCCCCTTAAAATGAGATTTAGTCATTTTCCCTTTTAGGCAGGATTCACAAGTAGGTAGAGAGTTAATATCAGACATATCAAACATGCCCTCTCCCACTAGCTTGTTCATCCTCCTTGAGGAAATATGACCTAGTCTAGCGTGCCAAAGGTTTGCCGGGTTTTGACTATCGATTTTCCTTTTGTTTGTTGTCGCCGGTTTATCAACATAATTTATTGGAACGTCTTTTAGTTTTAAGTTGTATAGATCGTTTTCAAGTTGTCCATTTCCAATCAAACATTCATTCTTGTAAATATTGCAAATCCCATTCACAAAATTGCAAGAATAACCATCTCTATCTGGCATAGAAACAGAAATAATGTTTTTAATTAAATCCGGAACAAATAAAACATCTCTTAAAAATAACTTAAAACCGTTCTGCAAAATTAAACAAACATCTCCAATGGCTGTAGCTTCAACTCTGGAACCATTCCCGAGCCTCAGCTGGGTCTCACCCATTCTAAGACTGCGACTTCTTGTCATCACCTGCAAATCATTGCAAATGTGAGATCCACATCCGGTATCCAATACCCAAGAAGTAGTATTAAGTGAAATGTTTATTTCAATATAGAACATACCCTTTGCAGTTCCCAACTGCTCTAGATATTCCTTGCAGTTGCGCTTCCAATGACCGGGCTTCTTGCAGTAATGGCAAACATCCTTGGATTGTCCATTGTTTGAAGCCTTTGTCTTGTGCTTCTTCTCGGGTTCGACTTTCTTGGGTGGGGCAGAACGTTTCTTACCCTTCGTACTTGGCCCCTTCTTAGCATAAGATGAGGAGCCCACCAAGAAAGCTGGTTTATCCTTCTTTAGTGTGGATTCATATGTCACAAGCATATTGACCATCTCTTCAAGGGTGGCTTCTATCTTGTTCATATTAAAATTTACCACAAATCCGTCAAACGAAGAAGGAAGAGACAGAAGCAGTAAATCCACGTTGAGTTCATGCTCCAACACCAAATCGAGAGTTGCTAACTTCTGTATGAGCCAAATCACTCGTACCCCATGATCACGGACCGAAGTCCCTTCACGCATGCGACACGTCATTAGCTCCTTAACAGTAGCGAACCTTTCAGCCCTCGATTGAGCCCCAAAAAGTTCCTTGAGTTGAGCGTGAATGTCAGCAGCATTCACGGTGTCCTCAAATCGCCTCTGGAGTTCATCAGACATCGAGGCTTGCATATAGCATTTGGTCTTGATGTCATGGTCCCACCATGCATCAAGTTTGGCCAATTCCTCCGGACTTACGTCAGCTAGTGCTTCCTTTGGAGGTGATTTCTCTAACACGTAGAGCATCTTCTCCGAAGTCAAGACAATCTTCAACTTCCGGAACCATTCCGTATAGTTTGCGCCAGTCAACTTGTTTTGTTCGAGGATCGAGAATAATGGATTACGCGAATTCATTGTATGAAATACTGAAAAGAAAAACAGACATATATCAATGATTGTTTAAGCAATTTACTAAGACATAAAATAGGCGAATTTAATTTTATGAATCTCACTCCCACTATTTTAACGATTTCACTACCCTCTAGTGAAAGCGGGAAACTTTTTCCTTAGTGAGAACATGGAATCCAATTGACAAACTTATGGTCCCGAATAATATCAGCCAACCATAATTCTCAAAAGGTAGAGCCCAATTGCTTCCAAAGCAACCCCCATGTATTTACCTCATGTCCAATAAGGGCCCAATAATATGACGCCGTTTATAGTGACATGTCAAGATGACCCATCAATATTAAGTTGTGATGGACGGTCGCCATGTGGATCCCCCAATAATATGAGCCGATCCCATGGGAGTTCCACCCAACTTACAACATGTGTCGATCCAATGTACAGCTTTCCGACGGACGGGCCCCCCCAATAATATGAGCCGGACCGTATCCGCGGGTAGCATCACATACATTGACCGTTGATGGAAGGTAGGAACATATAAACAAATTCAAATTTCCTTTATTTATCTTGATATCAATTTTAAATCATATTTAAAATGAGGGATTTTTAATTATGAAAATTTGTCTCATCATTTTTCAATTTATTGTATGCTTGCCGGATTCATACAATTATGACTAAAACATGCATACAATCATAATATCATATATTATATATAGGATGATCGATTCCATTTCTAATTGACTCGTGGTTGCCAATCACGAGTCTTAGTCCAATCCTAGGTAATATGCAGTATGCAATGCAATCCTATTACATTAGCTTCCAATTTACATTTCTTCGTCTTTATTGTCTGCTGGGCCCACCATCTTCAAATCTTGATCTCCCACTAAATCTAATGTATTTACAATAAATAGCAATGACAAGTAGGGGATACATTTTAGGGGTGGGAACGGGCCATAAACCAAGCCCACTTTTATTACATATGACATTCATATTGGGCCATAAACCAGGCCCATTAATAAAACCAACAACAATAAAACAAATGTAAATTCCTAACATACACCTACAAAATTGGTCATGACAATCGATCATCCTTATCCAATAACATTTAATTCAAAATTAATTTATTGGATATCATGCATATGGCAATTTAAATTTAAACAGGATAAAATCATATTTTATATATAAAATCATATTTAAATATAAAATCATATTTTACCTTTTATTAAATAAAATCATATTTTATCTACAGAATCTAATTTTATAGATAAAATCATATTTTACTTAATATATACATAAGATCAAATCTTATCATCAATTGTACCAAAAATAATTGATTTCAAAATTCAATTTAAGGATAAAATATTAAAATTTTCCAAAAATTCAAATTTATCCAAAATCAATTTTAAAATTTTCAGACTCGAACAATTCGATCCGATGCCTCGTGAACCAATCAAAAACAATTTTTGACCGGACCAAAAATAAAATTTTAACACATTAAAATTAATTTAAATAAAAAAAATAATTTTTTCCCGCGGGCCGCCCAGGACACTCCCGGGCCGGCCCGCACCCGTGGGCGCGGGCCGGGGCAGCCCGGCTGCCCCTTTAGGGATACAACTATCTCAACGGGGATTAAAACTCCATTACACTGTGTGACCCTCAATGGTTCAGGGATACAGCTAGCCGTGGGCTCACAACTCCTTGTGACTCGGAACAACGATTTCCGACTTGCCCAACGAATCATGGTAAAGCGCCTAGCAACATCGCCCCATGATTCCCTAGGTATCACTGATAGTGCCTACAAGAACCAGTAGATTTTGGTTAGCGTACAGTACGGTCCCTTCATCCATATATCCCGATCGAATCAACAACCATTGGTATATCGAGAGTCGCTCAAGATTCGATAACTATGCAATACATCTTGAAGATCAAATTAGTGACATCGCATGTGCTACTAAGAAACCATTTCTTAAATCACATCAAGTACTCTGGCCAGAGATTCGTCACACTAATATCTCCTCAGATCGCATAGGATATCCACACTCGCAAGTATGTGGTGAATCCTTGACAACAATGCATAGACTCCTATATGTGTTGTAACTGTACCCAATCCCGACACCTGATGACCCCCATAGAGTCGGTAAACGAGTCAAAGCACAGTACTAGCATATAGAGTCTCCATGATGTTTCAAGTAGTAAGGACTAATGGTGTACAACCAAAACCGTGGACTTTATCCACTCGATAAGTGATAACCACTTGGAAAGTCCGGATAGGGTAGTTCGATTATTCATCCTATGAATATCCATTTGCATGCTTCGAACATCTCCATGTTCCCTACCAATGAAACGTGGTACTCCGCATCGCAAAGCTAGTCTCAAACTCGAGCGATCCTTATCCTTATTATCGGACGGCTCAATCGACTAGGAACAATTTAGAATATACAGTGACTATAAGATGTATTTCATGATAGACATCCCCATGTTCTACCACATCTTACATACACTATAGTATATTCAAGGTCTTTATCAAAACAATAATAGTATATCCCAATATAACAATATGAAGAAAGATAAAGTCATTGCCATTAATAAAAGTGTAAATTACATTAAACAAAAGATCGTTTGTACAAAGAGTCATCAAAGCCCATAGCCACAAGTTGGCTCACTGGGCACCCACTCTTTCAATTGTCGCCTGATTCTCAAGTTGGGCTATTCCTGTTTCGCTCGCCGTTACCAGGGGAATCCTTCTAAGTTTCTTTTCCTCCGCTTATTGATATGCTTAAACTCAGCGGGTGATCCCGCCTGACCTGGGGTCGCAATCATGGGGAAAAACAAATCAAGTGCGCCGTTGGGTCGCATCCGTGGCCCGATGCAATACCACACGATAGTTTGCGAGTCGAGGAATACAACCACCAAGTATCGTGTGACATGCATTGACACAGCATCCTATTTTGGGCCGGCCGCTATGCAAGGATAACGGGAGGCCAGTTTCCGCCCCTCCTTCGGATGGACGCATCAGCCCGCCCGGCACTTTTCTAGCCCGGCGGGAGACGCTGGGGGCGATGAGATGCATGACGCCCAGGCAGACGTGCCCTCAACCTGATGGCTTCGGGTGCAACTTGCGTTCAAAGACTCGATGGTTCACGGGATTCTGCAATTCACACCAAGTATCGCATTTTGCTACGTTCTTCATCGATGCGAGAGCCGAGATATCCGTTGCCGAGAGTCGTTGTATTATTATCTATTTGATAGGTGCCTCCTCATCACGTCCTATGCACCGCGGACTGCACTGCGTACGGAGAGTAGCAATTACGGTTTCCCTTGGCGCTTTCCGCACCGAGAGGTTAGGTTCACCCAAGCGGCGCTTGGGGTCTCGAGGAAGCAGCGTATTTAAACATGTTCGCGGGTCTTCTTTGCAGGTTTCGACAATGATCCTTCCGCAGGTTCACCTACGGAAACCTTGTTACGACTTATCTTTCCTCTAAATGATAAGGTTCAGTGGACTTCTCGCTACGTCGCGGGTAGCGAACCGCCCACGTCGGAGCGATCCGAACACTTCACCGGACCATTCAATCGGTAGGAGCGACGGGCGATGTTTACAAAGGGCAGGGACGTAGTCAACACGAGCTGATGAATCGCTCTTACTAGGAATTCCTCGTTTAAGACCAACAATTGCAATGATCTATCCCCATCACGATGAAATTTCAAAGATTACCAAGACCCGTCGGTCATGGCTATAGACTCGTTGAATACATCAGTGTAGCGCGCGTGCGGCCCAGAACATCTAAGGGCATCACAGACCTGTTATTGCCTCAATCTTCCGCGGCCTAAAAGGCCGTAGTCCCTCTAAGAAGCTGGCCGCGAAGGTGTACCTCCGCATAGCTAGTTAGCAGGCTGAGGTCTCGTTCGTTAACAGAATTAACTAGACAAATTGCTCCACCAACTAAGAACGGCCATGCACCACCACCCATAGAATCAAGAAAGAGAAATTTCTCACTTTCCTCCCGTTGAAAGCAAGCAACATTCACTGCGTGTTCTTCTCTTCTGAAATCGATTGATTTTCACTTCTGAATCTTAATCGATCAAATTGATTGACTTTTATATAAGATTTTGGGCTCTCAATCCACGTTCCTTGCCCCTGATCCTGTCCATTCTCACACAATGACAGATTGGGGGTGAAGAGATTTGGCTCGTGCTCTTCGTCATTTCTGTGATTTGTCTTTCTTTAGTCTGAAACGATGATTTTCACCTTCCTAACTCTTTTCTTTCACTTCTTTGTAGGTGATTAACGCATTTCAGGAGCTGGAAATCATCCTAGGGCTTTCTGCGGAAATTTGAAGATCGCGATCTGTGTTCTTATTTTTTCGGAGTTTTAATTTCTGACTTGGGCCTTGTTAAATATCGCTTGTTATAATTTAATTGGCTACATTACTATCTCTAATCCTTGATTGGGCGCAGGAATCGCTTCTCACCTTGGCAGATAGCTCAAGGCTTCGATTCATTAGCTAGCCTTCGATTTTATTTTTCTTTTGTTTTTTGCTAATTGCCGTGGTCTTATATTGATTTAGAAGTGTTGTGATTGTGTTTTTGCATTTGGTTTGGGGCTCGATTCATCATCCCCTGCATTTGTGTGGGTTTATCTTCGTTGCTCACCAAGTGTTTGCTCATTTGCTTAAGCCAGTGCACCTCTTAATCTCCCAGCTCGGTTGTTTTGCTCTTGGACATGTCCTAAGATCCCTGCATTGCTGGGTCATAGCCGTGAACATCCTCCTAAGATTGTGTCTTTGAGTGTTAGCTTGTCATTTTGGTTTGTGTCTTGGCTGTTAGCTTTCTTGGTTTTTTTAAGTGTCGTGGGTGTACATTCACTGTTTTTGGGGTTGCCTTAGCCTTACACGTTGCCTGCTATTGGGTCTCTTAATTTTTCCCAATCGGTGTTTGTGCTATTACCTCAATAACGAGTTACGTGCATTCCCTGCGCCCTTTACTTGGCCGAGTACTCTGTTGGCTATCGCTTGACTTTGGATGGCGTTTCTACTTTGATTTTATTATGTTGCAGCTGGGCATTGGTTATTATCACTAGTGTTTGTGTTGTTTCCTATTAGTTTGGCTAAATTTCTTCTCTTTTTTATACTCTCCAGGTATCCTTGGACCGAGACCCTACTATTAGGTTTGTGTGTGGCTGTATTCTTCATCTCCACTGCCCTTGGTCTTATTTGGGCCTCCTACTATCGCCCAATAAGTCTGTTTGGCTTTAGTTACTACTGTGAGGATTGGGCATTTGCGTGGATAGGCTGGAATCTCCTATTGTTCTTGGCTGCATTGTTCTATTTTCTGCAGATTTCTCAAGACCTTCCTCGTGCTCTTGTGGCTTTTCTGCCCTTGGTACTTGCACTGCTACATAGTACTCTCTCATTGTGCCTGGTTATTGACACTCTTCGAGGTATTTTGGCTTATCCCTACTGGTTTTGTTGTGTGTGCCTCTCCCATCTCGTGTGTTGTTCTTGTGATTGGAGTTTAGGGGCGTGGGTTGGCCTGTGAGGCAGCCGTGTGCCTAACAATGAGCTCCGAGAATATGCAACATTCATCGAATAATGAGGCCCCTTCGAGTGGACTGGAAAAACCGAGAGCTCAAGAATTAATGACAAGTTTCATTGCCAAAAATCCAGATAATACTTATGCCAGTCTATTCCAAGATAATCGTTTGCCGGAGGAAAACTGTCTCTTGAAGTATGTACAGCCCACGGATGGGCAAATCTCTCTTTCTTTCGATGAAATTTATAATGTAAGGAGCCTTGGACCTTGCTTAGTTGGGTGCGTGGATGGGAGGAAGCTAAAAGGGTATGTGGTCAAGGAAATTATCAAACAATGGGGCTGTAAAGCCAGGTTTGAGCTACACGATAGTGGATGGATTATGTTCTTTTTCCATAATGATGAAGAGAAAAAGAGGGTGCTAGAGGGTGGCCCATATCTTGTTTATGGGAGACATTTGTTTCTTAAAGAATTACCCCCGTGCTTCCTCTTCCGGGTTGAAGATATGTTAATGTTGCCTTCTTGGGTCCAAATCCACGGACTCCCTGCTGATTGTTGGACAACCAAAGCGCTTAGCAAAATTGCCTCTGTCCTCGGCAAACCAATTCACACGGATGTCCTCACGATGTCTAAAGGCAAAAGCTTATTTGCTAGAGTATTGGTAGAGATGGATTCTTCACTACAAAGGATTTATGAGTACCTTCTTCTCCTCCCTAATGGTATTAGGACAAACCTCAGATTTGTTTATGAGACAAAACCTAAATATTGTGCAAATTATAATTCTCTTGGGCACTCTAATGAGCAATGTCGATGGTTTGTGAACATAAATTAAAAAGAAGCACCCGAGGGGGCTGCCCATAACAAGAATCAAACTGGAAACGAGCAACCAAAGCCTCGTAGCAAATCTAGGGGGCCTGGGCAGCGAGATCGGAGTATGCCTAGGGATGGAGGCCGTGGGGGAGGGGGATGGCGTGGTGGCCCTTGGGGCAGAGGGCGTGGACGGGGCCCTGTAGGAGGTGGTCGTGGCTTTGCAGGTGGTGGTCGTGGCCCTACTGGGGAGGCACTAGGCTCTGACCAGGGTGCACTTGAAGGAACAGGTGATAATGGATTAGACATTGATAATAATCAACCCCTTGTGCAAGATGAGGAACATCTCGATGATGAGGGCATGGTTTTAGAAATTCCGGGAAGTAATGGGGAAGAAAAGTTTGTAGTGGAAGTCTTTGAAGGTGATGGAGATGAAGAGGGCTTTGAAAAAGTGGTTAGTAAGCTAACAAAAAAGAAACTCAAGTACCTTAAGCGATTGTCGAGACCTAGAAATTCGGGAGGATCAAGCTCTAACTTAACTGAGTACATTGAGGTGGATCCTAGGACATGGCTTCCCAACATGACAGCGAAGTCCTTTCTATTAAACCAAGCACAAATTCGGGCTAGGCGACTTAAGGTCGTCTCTCGCCAAACATGAAGATTGCAAGTTGGAACATGAGGGGTTTCAATAAGCCCCTCAAACAAAGGCACGTTCAAGGAGTGTTGAAAAAATACAACTTGAGCGTCCTTGGGATACTTGAAGTAAAGGTTAATGTTAATCTTGTGGATAGAATGATGGATACTAAATTCCCTGGTATGTCTTTTATTCACAACTTTCATATGTGCACGAACAGTCGTATCCTTGTCATGTGGGATAGTAAGGATGTGAGGCTAGATATTCTTGGTATGTCTGATCAAGTTATTCATGTCTCAGTTGTGTGCCTTCATTCTCAGAGAGTCTTTTTAGCTTCTTTCATCTATGGCGGGAATTCGGTGGTGGCTAGGAGGCCTCTTTGGGATTTTCTGATCAACCATGGGGAGAATATTTCCCTCCCCTGGATCCTGTTAGGGGACTTTAACGTGTAAGATACCCCATGAGAAGATGGGTGGCATTCCTATTGCCCCGAGGGATATGGCAGATCTGAGAAATTGTATCAATCGGTTGGAGCTCTCAGATGTGAATCATGTTGGTTGCTACTACACTTGGTTTAGCCTGGCTGTTTCTTCTAATCTTGACCGAGTTATGGTCAATCATCATTGGAGTGAATCGAATTTGGATGTATTTGCTGACTTTGTGGCACCGGGTTGCTTTTCTGACCATACTTGTTGTGTGGTTTCCATCTTCAGGGATAGCACTCGTCGTGCTACACCTTTTAAATTCTTCAATATGTGGGCCACCCACCCAGATTTTCTACAGTTAGTCAGGACCAACTGGTGGTTCAGTGGGGGGGGGGGGCACAGCACAATTCCTCCTCAAGAAAAAGCTACATGGGATGAAAAGAGTGCTGAAACAGCTTAATGTGCGTCATTTCAGTCATATCTCTAGTCAAGCAAAGCGTGCGACTGAGGAGCTTGCAGAGGCCCAATCTATTGCCCTTAACTCTGGAGTTATAGACAACTCAATTGTGGCTCTTAGGAGAAAAGCAGAGTTCCTTCTT